>NW_016107860.1:405681-430176 GCF_001604975.1 Cebus imitator
CAAAGGATTATAAATCGTTCTACTATAAGGACACGTGCATATGAATGTTCATTGCAGCACTGTTTACAATAGCAAAGACCTGGAACCAACCCAAATGCCCATCGATGATAGACTGGACAGGCAAAATGTGGCACATATACACCATGGAATATTATGCAGCCTTCAAAAACGATTAGTTTGTGTCCTTTGTAGGGACATGGATGAACCTGGAAACCCTCATTCTCAGCAAACTGACAGAAGAGCAGAAGATCAAACACCGCATATTCTCCCTCATAGGTGGGTGTTGAACAATGAGAACTCATAGACACAGGGAGGGGATCACTACACACTGGGATCAGTTGGGGAGAAATAGGGGAGGGACGGTGGGGGGTGGGGAGCTGGGGAGAGATAGCAAGGGGAGAGATGCCAGATGTAGGTGATGGGGACGAAGGCAGCACATCACACTGCCACGTGTGTACCTATGCAACAACCTTGCATGATCTTCACATGTATCCCAAAACCTAAAATGCAATAAAATTAATGGAAAAAATAATAAATAAATAAATAAATAAAAATAAATGAAAAAAGAAAGAAAATTGATTATTAATGGTGGTGATTTAGGTGCCAGTGTGAGAGACTGAGCTGGAGAGTTCGCTTGCCACCTGTTATCGACTGAATATTTTTATACCCTTAGACTTCCTAAATTGAAATTCTAACCCCTGATGGGATGGTATTAAGAAGTGGGACATTTTGAGACTAGTAAGGTTTAGATGAGGCCATGACGGTGGAACCCTCATGAATGGAATTAGTTCCCGTATGAAAGGGATCTCAGAGCACTCTCTCTCATTCTGTCTGCTGTGGAGGATACAATGAGAAGTCAGAAGTCCGCAGCCTGGAAAAGGGCCCTCACCAGAATCTGACCATGCTGGCACTCTGGCCTTAGACTTCCAGCGTCCAGAACTGTGAGAAATAAATTTCTGTTGTTTATAAGCCATGCAGTCTCTTGTACTTAGTTATAGCAGTCCAAATGGACTAAGACAGTACCTCTCAATTATATCTGTAAGTAGGAGCACACTAGGCAGAAGACAGAATGTACAAAGACAGGAAGACATAAAATGCCACAGTCTGTTTAGAGGCTATTCTATATTTTTTCAGTGTAATGTGGCAAGAGAGGAAAGGCAGAAAATTAAACTAGACATGGGGGCAGAAGAAACAAAGTAAGGATCTTGAGTTCCCTGCTGTGGGGTTAACCTTCCTGCAGTGGCCATTCAGTATCTGCTAAACAGTCCCATTGCATAGGAAGAAAATGCACAGATCAAGAGGAGGCAGGTTCAGAATCAAGCCGTGGGTCTCTACTTTTTCTCTTCCTGTCTTTAGATGTCTATGGAGGCTCAGAGCTCAGCGGGGCTGAGTGATTGCAGAGATTTGTCAGGAGCAACATTTATTTTGCTCCTGAATCTGCAATTTAGGCTGGGCTCAGTGGAGATAGCTCATCTCCACCTGTTTGAGCTGAAAGTCCATGATATCTGTTATTTTATGCCATCATGTGAGGCCATCATGAGACAAGGAAGGTGGAAATTTCAGTGTGAGCTATGAGCTGTGGAGGCTAACACTCTACTTTTTCTAGGGCACTGGCCCGAAGATGCAAGGAATGGATCTGTGTTTTTATTTACTTTTAAAGCATTCGATTAAAGATCATGACAAAATATCCAAATTCCATGAGGATAATTTTGGAAAGCAATAATATTCATGAATTCTTTATCATCACATTCTACTTTTCATCACATTATTTTTCTTCCCTCCTCCCCAATTAGACAAGTTGGTTTTAAAATATTTAAGATTATATTTCTTTAAATTGAACATGCATCTGCCAAGTAAAGAATTGGAAAATTAGGCAAAAATATGTCACTGAGATATGCCTGCATTTTCAAGGATAAGGAAGACTGGGAACAGAGCCCACTCTTGCTGCGGGGATAAAACTTTGATCAAAAATTGGTTAAACATTTTTTATCTTATTTGACAAAACTGCCTAAAAAATTACAGCTTATTTCAGCCAAATAAAGTCAGATGAAACTCAAACACAATGTGAGGGACCAGAAAGAAGGCATTTGTGGCATTTTCCAAAATAAACATAGTGCATTCATATCTGAGAAAAGAGACCAATGGAAATGCACACATTCCTAATTACACTAAGAAGGGAAGAGGTATGAGAATTAAAGCAGCTAATGGTACAGCCAACTTTGACGCAG
This sequence comes from Cebus imitator, assembly GCF_001604975.1. Taxonomy (NCBI): domain Eukaryota; kingdom Metazoa; phylum Chordata; class Mammalia; order Primates; family Cebidae; genus Cebus; species Cebus imitator. The sequence continues at coordinate 407,910 of NW_016107860.1, forward strand.
TACTTCTCTGCCTTTAATTAACCATGTGACTATGCTATTTTGTAATACTTTAATCTATTACCTACATATTAACAAAGTTGATAATTGCTGACCCATTGAACCTCAAGCAAGGCTGTGAAAATAAATGGCATGATGTTCATAGATGCCCTGTAGTAGGTATTAGTGAGCTTGAATTTCATTTTCTAGCTCTGGTGAGTCTTTCTGAGCTGTAAGGAGGTAAATTTTTTCTCCACACTCCTGTTAGGGTTTTCTAGGTGACTGAGTATAAGCCCAGACAGTTGCTCAGCCACCAGCAGCACAGCTGCACATCTGGCCAAGCAACTCAGGGAAGAGCAGCAGGTTTTCTCAGGCTATAAATCATTGCAGAGGAAACCCAGCCTGGGTCTGAAGAGTAACCTGAAAGCGCAGCTTCCAGAGCATAAGGCACAGTGGGGAAGCACACACAGAGACACAGACACACACATGGAGATACACAATGTCTACATATGTGCACAAAGGTGCACACACACATATACATACATATGTACAATCCTCCCTACACATACACAGACAATGCAGACATGGACAATCAGACAGACATACACTCACAGATGCATACACACCCCACACATGCAAATAATAAAGGTAGATACACAGATCTATGCACATGTACACAAAGATAGACACACACACAGATGCATAGACTCATGCCACCCCACACAAATATAGGGAAGACAGACATGAACAGTCAGATACACACACACATGTATACTCCCATGTGTACACAAAGAAACATATGCACACAAACATGCAAACCTGCACAGAGACAGAAATAGACACACACGAATCCACATAGACACCCACACCTACACACTGTCCCCAGCCATAGGTCATGGCCTACAGTCTGGGGTGTACATACAAGAGAATAAGAAGCCACACTGCCCCATACAACATAAACTTCATCCACTGCAGGCTGCTGCCTTCCCACAAAGGCAGAAAATAGGTCTCACAATATTAATTATTATTATTTCTAATACAACATGTTCTAACTCTAAATGGGATCCTGATGTATTTGGGATGTGGGGTTGTTTCTCACAGCTATATTTCAGTTCTAAGGATTTATTTGGCAGCCCTAAGTTCTAGCTGTCTGCATCCAATTTATCCATCTTCGCGGGAGCTGATGACAGTTAAGCTTCTCCCTTCAGGCCCTGGATTAAGACACTTGCCAAGCTGACAACTAGTATGGCAAGTCTCTGCTTACTTAGACTCCCTGCAGGATTCACTTCAAAGCCCAGCTATTCTGAAAATTCATAATCTTTCCCACCAACATGTATTAGACACAGCTGTCCAGAAAAGGGTTGCCCAACAGGTATGAGGGAAAACCTCAACATAGAGCCAAGTCTGCAATTAGAGGGTCACAACATTCCTCTCTGGGGTCTCTTCTCCTTCCTGCCTCTCTTGCAGCAATGCAGAGACTGCTTTGTTCCTCCTTCCCATCGATTACAATCCATAGAGTAAAACTCAGGGGATACAGATCTAAACAGCATATTTGAATTTTTATGTTGTAGCAAGACAGTTGGTGATTTTGAGCAAACAGCTCATGGAAGCTTTAGATCTCCCACTCATCCTTTGAGACTCAGCTTCCCTTATCCAGGAAACCTTCCTTGATTACTGCACACACCTCTCTCTCCACCATCCACCTCTTCGAGGTATTTCCAGTACCCTCTACAAACATATTGTTGCCCTTAACCCACTGCTTTCTATCTGTTTATGTTGCTCTGTTTTTCATTACTATGTGAGTTTCTTTTTTGTTGCTGTTGTTTTTTCAAGATGGAGTCTTGCTCCTTTGCCCAGGCTGGAGTGCAGTGGCTTGATCTCAGCTCACGGCAACCTCTGCCTTCTGGGTTCAAGCGATTCTCATGCCTCAGCCTCCTGAGTAGCTGGGATTATAGGCACACACCACCACGCCCGCGCTCCCGATTAATTTTTGTATTTTTAGTAGTGATGGAATCTCACCATGTTGATCAGGCTGGTCTGGAACTCCTGACCTGGTGATCTGCCTGTCTTGGCCTCCTAAAGTGCTGAGATTATGGGTGTGAGCCACTAGGCCCAGCCTACTATGTGAATTTCTTTGAGGCATGCACCATCTATTCAAATTTATCATCTCAGGAGCAGACATATATATAATGGGTCCTCAATAACGAAGGTCCTAGCACATCAATAAAAATATGATGAGCTAGGAAAAAATCAGTGGCTCAGGCTGTGTGTTTATCACCGGGATTTTCAGGCACTAGTGCGGCTCTCTGGAATGTCTCACTAAGGTTATCTTCCATCTCTGATAATCCACTAACACACAGTAGATGTGACATGAGTTGAGGTGGCAACATCTCAGGTTGAGAGAATAAGAGGATTGACAGTTGCAGAAAATATTTTTCATCAGGCTAATGCATGTGCTGTTTGAAATTTTTCAATTGTATTCGTGGCTTTCAATTGTTTTCAATTTGTTACTACTTATTCCCTAATGACTACAATAACTTTCTTGCTTAGGGGAATCAACATGTCTAAGAGACGTTTCTTGTTTTCATTAATCAAAAATAGCTTTTAAATAGAAAATGATAAGTATTTTTGATCCACTGACCATACATCATCACATTGCACAATTCTTTCTTGATATTTTTGAGAAATATGTTCAGAAATCCAGTAACATGATAGTGGACTGTCAAATAGGGTGTTTGCTAGTTACGTGACTCCGATTCATGAATCTTGCAGCCTGGCAATCTAAATTTGTGCCAAATACTTAAATTCTCATTTTACTCTCACAGCAATGTGAGAGGGGTAACTATTATTACCTACATTCAAAATTGCTATATATCTTAGTTCTTTGGGTCCCTCACAAATAATTTTCACCACAAATGTTAAGCCAGCAAATGTGAAGGCCATGCAGATCTTCCAATGGCAACACTCAGGGGGCATCTTATGCTTTAAGAATTCTCTATGGTCTAAAGCCTTTGCCTTTGTCTACAGAAAATAGAAAAGGGAGTTTTTAATTAAGTCAAGCAGAGAGAGGACCAGGTTTATTTTTAAAAAATCACAAAACATTTAATCCACTAACCTTATACTTGTTAATTCCACCAATGATGATATGAATTAACGTTACAATTAGCCTTTACAACTATACAGACTTTATAATTTACAAATTTTACAATTTATCTTTTCCAAAGGCCAAATTTCTTCTGCAAGAGGCACCACCGCAAGCAGTAAGGATCAGAAAGCTGAAGACAGATGAAAATTCAGTGTTCAAACAGTAATATTTTACATTTCTGGTCTTGGGATCAGAAACAGATCTCTCTGCATCACCCTTTTGGTTTGGTCTTATTTTGTCTTAAATCTGTAGGATTAAACTGCTCAAGAACTAGGTCATGAATTTAAACTCCTTACCTCTTGAAAATTATGATTGGTACACTTTATTATGTATAAATTATACTTCAATTAAAAATGGAACTCTTGACCTCACAAGAGCAAAACGTTACTTTTCTGGATAAAGTAGGTTCGGATACTGCAACTCTAAATTTGTTTTTTACTATAAACATGAATAAACAAGTAATAGCTCTATTTAGAAATGTGAAATACATTCTGTTTATATGTTTTCAAATGTTCAAAGGGAAGCAAGATGCAGCCTTTTCACTTCTCTAGAAAAGGCAAGATGGGAAAAGGACAAAGTGCAGCACTGAAACTCTACTAACAGTTTGAGTTAAGCAATTGCTAAGGAGGAGCAGGAGGACTTTAGTAAATTATAAACACGAATGAATCTTTTTCCAATTGGAAAGAAACCATTTCAGGGCTTTGTGGACATCAGGGGAGTATCTGATAACATGAAGTTACTTTATCATAATTACTTGTGGTTATGATCAGAAATGGTGAAGAAGCAGAGAACTCTGTGCTTAAAGCGCACACATGTGTGTTTAAAGAAGACAGAAAAAGGAGATGAAAGGAGAAGGTTGGCCTCAATGGCCTATAAGGTCTCTTCCAAATTATAAATTCTGTAAGTGCTATGAGGGTTAGACTTAGACATGTCAAAGGGAAGGAACCAAACAAAACCATAAACAAATAAAAACAAAACATCTAATAAGCTGCAATTGGTAGAAAATAAGAGAAAAACTATTATCTTACAATATAATTTTTATATATGCCTTATATCTTCATGGTAAACTTATCAGGTAAGTAAAATTATTCCTACTTTAAAAATATAGAAACTGCAGCTCAAGGAGATTAAATAATTTAGCCAAGTTTATCCAAACAGTGAGAGACAATGCTGGTTTCCATCTGATGTTTGCATGACTTCAAAGCCTGTCTTCTCAGACCTAATTCAATTTTGGCCCCCAAAGCCATTCTCAAATATGGGAAGTAATTTCAGTCTGTCTACTGCTTGCCTGTTATGTAGCCAACATGCACTCTGCCAGCAGATGAGACACTGCAATGCAGAGGCTGCCAGGCAGACTGGATCATGGTGTTTTAGGAATGTCTCAATCCTGTGTGTCTCTAACATGGAACATTATGGCTTTACTTTGCCAGCTGAATGCAGGCATAGCAATGCTATAACCTAGAGAGAAGCAACTATAGACTATATGTCAAGAATATGAGATCGTGGGTATTAGCCATTTGTTGGATGCATAGTTTGCAAATATTTTCTCCCATTCTGTAGGTTGTTTACTCTGTTGTTAATTTCTTTTGCTGTGCAGAGTCTTTTTAGTTTAATTAGGCTCATGCTCAACATCACTAATCATCAGAAAAATGCGATTTGAAACCACAATGAGATACCATCTCACACCAGTCAGAATGGCTATTACTAAAACGTCAACAAAATAACAGATGTTGGCAAGGATGTGGAGAAAGGGAACGTTTATACACTGTTGATGGGAATGTAAATCTGTTTGTTGCCTGTGGAAAGCAGCTGGAGATGCCTCAAGAACTAAAAATAGAACCATTATTCAATCCAGCAATCCCATTACTGGGTATCTACCCCCCAAAAAAATAAATTGTTCTACCAAAAAGACACCTGCATTTGTGTGTTTATCACAGCACTATTCACAATAGCAAAACAATGGAATCAACTTAGGTACCTATCAGCAATGGATTGTGTAAAGAAAATGAGGTATATATATACCATGGGTACTACACAGCCACAAAAAAGAATAAAATCATGTCCTCTGCAGCAAGATGGATGTAGCTGGAGGCCATTCTCCTAAGAGGATTGATGCAGAAATAGAAAACCAAATAGTGCATGTTCTCACTCACACATGGAAGATAAACAATGGGTATACATGGACATAAACAATATGACAGTGGGAATTCCATGGGGGGCAGGGGCAATGGTTGAAAAACTACCGATTGGATACTGTACTAGTCTAGTCTGTTCTTATATTGCTATAAAGAAATGCCTGAGACTGGGTAATTTACAAAGAAAAGAGGTTTAGCTGGCTCATGGTTCTGCAGGCTGTACAGGAAGCATGGCTGGGAGGCCTCAGGAAACTTACAGTCCTAGTCGAAGGTGAAGGGGAAGCAGGCACATCTTACATGGCCAGAGAAAGAAATGAGAGGGGGAAGGTACCACACACTTTTAAACAACCAGATCTCGTGAGAACTCTGTAATAAGAAAAGCATCAAAGGGGGAATCTACCTCTGTTATCCAATCTCCTACCACCAGATCCCACCTCCAATATTGGGGATTACAATTTGATGTGAGATTTCGACAGGAACACAAATCCAAACCATATCAGGAACTATGCTCATTATTTGCATGATGGGTACAATAGATGTCCAGATGTCAGCCCTCAGAACTATGTAATATGTCCATGTTACAAATCTGCACATGCACCCCTTGAATCTAAAAACAACAAAAGAATACAAGGTCTTTAGCAATTAGCCTGTCCCATTAATGTACGGGGCCACCTTCTTATGTTAGCACTCAGCATCTGTAATAACAGGCACAGGCATGTGTCTGCAGCCTTAATATTTTACTTTAGGGATAAAAACAATTATATATGAATATTCTTCTCTCTTTATTTATCTTAACATACATAATTCAAATATTCTGTTGAAATTGCTCTTCTCAAAAAGAAAAGCAAGAGAAGGCTGGAGAATATTCACATTCCAATAACCACAGAGGCTCTAGGAACAAACAGCATGGCTGGAAATCAACTAGATGGGACAAGGTCTTCCTAAATATTAAATTCATACAAATTCCATTACTTGTCATCACAACTACAATATTTCCCTTTAATACACAATTCTTTACTCCATAAAGTTTTTGTTTTAAAATTTCCCCATAATACCTTATAGTAATCTTCTCATATCTCTCAATTTTATAACATATTTTACAGGGTATTATACTTTTTACTAGAATCACATAATGTTTGCTTTAGGATTCTGACTTTGCTCAAATTAAGAAAGCAAGCCTTGGGACAATTATTCTACAACTAATAAATAGAACGTGCATCCATTTATTCACTCACAGAACAAATATTTTCCAAAATCTAGTTTGTGCAAGTCCCTGTTCCGGCACCAGGGATACATTGGTGAACAAAACAAAGTCCCTGGACTTTAAATGATACAGCGGGGCTAGACAACAAGTAAATTCACACATGCACAATAAAATGTTAGTTAGCTGTAAATGTCATGACAGAATAGCAATCCAGAAAAAGCTATGCAGGATGACAGAAAGTGCTATTTTAGGCAGCAATTGGAGAAAGCTTCTCTGAAAAGGTCATTAGAGTATAGATCTAGATTAAAATATAGGAATAACCAAACAATTATGAGGGGAAGAGCATTTTAGGCAGGAAAAACAATTGCCAAGGCCTGAGGTCTGTTGCTAGATGGCATTTTGGCTGACTCTTTCCTATGACTAGAGAAAATAAAATCATCTATTAGACCTCTGATCCAAACTCAACATGAAGCTTTATTTTCCCACAGTAGATATATGTACATATACAGAGGCAAATATGAACACACACAATTATTATAGTGTTACAGTTTGTTACACACAAGGTAGTGTATTCATCAAAAGCCTCGTGTATATATATAGAAAGAGATTTGTGATAAGAAATTGGCTCATGGGATTATGGAGGTTGACAAGTCCAAATCTGCAGTGTGGGCTGGCAGGCTGGAGACCCAGGAAAGCCTATAGTGCACACGAGGTCCAAAGGCAGTCAGCTGGATAATTTCTCCTTGCTCAAGGAGACTGATTTTTGTTCTCCTGTTTTCAACTGATTGAATGAGGACACTCATGCATATTATGATGGGGAATCTACTTTACTCAATGTTCACTGATTTAACTGTTAATCTTATCCAAAAACACCCTACAAGTTGACACATAAAATTAATCATTGCAGGCAGTATGGCTTCTGGGGCAACAGGAGGGGAATGCGTAATGAGGCCAGGCAGATGTGGGGAGAAACATCCACTTGGTTACAGACACTCATTTGGAAGAGGGTAGCTGGGTGCTCACTCTCATTTTCAGACCAGTAAATGCTGAGTGTTCATTCACTCAGGCAGGTGGAGTTGGGAAATCTAAATGGTGGTATTGCTCTAAGAGAGATGTGTTCACATGTGGCAAGACCAAAGCCAGCTGGGTACATTAATGGTCAAGCAGGAGGTGGATGAAGTACCAGGACCCCGTCACACCTAATGCCAGTCATGTGCTCAGAGCCAATCCAGAGCTCAATGGGAGGAGGAAGGCACACTACTATTGAAGGCGTACTTAGAGGCCCAGGACTTACACCTTGCTTAACACACCTCAGTCTAGTTGGCAGCAAAGGAGATGATGACGGTCAGGTAAGGTCTAGACCATGAAATCCTAGGTCCAGAATGCTTAAACTTGCATGTGGAGCCATCTGTGAAGTTATCTTTGATTAAATGGAGAAAACAGAGGTAGAGAAAATGAGAAGAGAGCAAATGTACCTATTTGCAAATTAGATGCATTCATTAATAGTTTGTTCCTATGAAAATGTATATGTCTAGCAAAAGGGCCTTCTCTCATTACTTACTACTGCTTAGGAAAACATTTGTTCACCAAAATCTTCCGAATCACTCTCACTTGAGTCACTCATTTGTCACTAAATTTCAACACATAGAAAATGTCTTTATTCTACCAGCTAAAATCAACAAAAGGCAGAGCTTAAAATTTTAGTTTTATTCACTTGGTGAAGATACTAGTAATTTGGGCCAAAGTTTCCTAAAGGTAGATAAGAATTCATCATGCTTTATTTAACAAACTTGCAGAGAAATTTCTGGTTTACTTCTAGGACGCATTGTATGAAAGAAACAATAAATCTAGTAAGCTTCTATCTTAGCTGCTCAAAAAAAAAAAATCTGAGAGATTTATTTGCATAACTGAGCTTTGCAGGGAGCTACTATTAATAGTGTAGTTGATTCCTGCTATCAATCAAAGTATTATACAAAAGTAAAGTATCTTTTAAATCAAAAGATGGTGTCTCTCTTTGGACAAGATCTACTTTCCTACTTCTAAGTACATGGTGATAAGTATGATGGATTGTTTAGGTGCTTAATAAATGGTTGAAAAGCTATTTTCAAAATAAACTCACTTGATTGAATAGTCCTTTCTCCACTTTTAATTATGTACTCAAATACCTACCTTCTATAGCTTAGACAGGAAATATTAACAGACTAATAAAATGTAGAAACGGTCCTGTGTTTTAAAATGTCTCAAATACAATTATGTGCCCCATAATGGGACTTTAGTAAGTGATAGATAGCATATATGATGGTGCTCCCTCAAGATTATAATACTGTATTTTTACTGTATCTTTCCTATGTTTATACATGTTTAAATAAGCAAATATTTACCATTGTGTTATAATGGCCTACAGGATTCAATGCAGTTACATGCAGTACAGGTTTGTAGCCTAGGAGCAATAGGCTTTACTATTATATTAGTCTATTTTCATACTGCTGTGAAGAAATATCTGAGACTATGTAATTTGTAAAGAAAAAGAGGTTTAATGGACTCACAGTTCCCCATGACTGGGGAGGCCTTACAATCATGGTGGAAGGAGAAGGAAAAGAGAGACACATCTTACATGGTGGCAGGCAACAGAGTGTGTGCAGGGGAACTGCCCTTTATGAAACCATTGGATCTTGAGACTTATCTACTATCATGAGAATAGTACGGGAAAAACCTGCCCTCCATGATTCAATTACCTCCCACTGGGTCCATTCCATGACACAGGAATTATGAGAGCTATAGTTCAAGGTGAGATTTAGGAGGGGATATAGCCCAACCATATCATTCTGCCCCTGGCTTCTCCCAAATCTCATGTCCTCACATTTTGAAACCAAACATGCCTTTCCAACAGTTCCCCAAAGTCTTAATTCATTTCAGCATTAACTCACCTATAAGCCTGTAAGATAAAAAGCAAGCCAGTTACTTAGTAGATACAATGGGAGTTCAGGCATTGGGTAAATACACCCATTTTAATGGAAAGAAATTGGCCAAAATGAAGGTGCTACACACCCCATGAAAGTCTGAAATCCAATAGGGCAGTCATTAAAATTTCAAAATGATCCCCTTTGATTCCATGTATCACATTCAGGTCATGCTGCTATAAGAGGTGGGGTCCCAGAGCCATGGGCAGCTCCACTCCTGTGGCTTTGCTGGGTACAGCCCCCCTCCTGGTTGTTTTCATGAGCTGGCATTGAGTGTCTGTGGCTTTTTTAAGTGTATATTGTAAGCTGTCAATGGATCTATCATTCTGGGGCCTGGAAGACAGTGGCCCTCTTCTCACAGTTCTACTAGGCAGTGCTCCAGTGGGGACTCTGTGTGGGGGCTCTGACTCCACATTTCCCTTCTGCACTGCCCTAGCAGAGATTCTCCATGAGGGCTCCACCACTGCAGCAAACTTCTGCCTGGACATTGAGGCATTTTTGAATCTATGAATGTTCCTAAACCTCAATTCTTGCCTTCTGTGAATCACCAGGCCAACATGTGTAAGCAACCGAGACTTGGGCCTTGCACCTTGTGAAATAATGGCCTGAGCTATATCTTGGCACATTTTAGCCTCTACTGGAGCTCAAGCAGCTGGGATGCATAACACCATGTCCCAAAGCTGCAGACAGCAGGGGTCCCTGGGTCCAGTCCAGGAAATCATTTTTCCCTCCTAGGCCTCTAGGCCTGTGATGGGAGGGGCTACCATGAAGGTCTCTGACAGGCCCTGGGGACATTTTCCCATTGTCTTTTAACATTTGGCAATTGACATTTGGCTCCTCTTTACTTACGCAAATTTTTGCAGCAAGCTTGAATTTCTCCCCAGAAAATTTTCTTTTCTGATGCATCATCAGGCTGCAAATTTTCTTTTCTGATGCATCATCAGCCTGTAAATTTTCCAAACTTTTATGCACTGCTTCCTCTTGAATGCTCTGCCACTTAGAAAACTTTTCCCCCAGACACCCTAAATCATCTCTCTCAAGTTCAAAATTCCAGAGATCTCTAGAACAGGGGCAAAATGCTGCCAGTCTCTTTGCATAGCAAGAGTGACCTTCGCTCCAGTTTCCAACAAGTTCCCCATCTTCATCTGAAACCACCTCAGCCTGGACCTTATTGTCCATATCACTATCAGTATTTTGTTCAAAGTAATTCAATAAGTCTCTAAGAAATTCCAAACTTTCCTACATCTTCCTGTCTTCTTCTAAGCCCTCCAAACTTCTTCAACCCCTGCCTGTTACTCAGTTCCAAAGTTGCTTCCATATTTTTGGGTATTTTAATAGCAATACCCTACTCTACTGGTATTAGTTTACTGTATTAGTCCATTTTCATACTGCTATGTAGAAATAACTGAGACTAAGAATTTGCAAAGAAGAAAAGGTTTAATGGATTCACCATTCCACATGGCTGGAGAGGCTTCACAATCATGGTGGAAGGCAAAGGAGGAGCAAAGCCATGTCTTACATGGTGGCAGACAAGAGATCATGGGCAGGGGAACTGCCCTTTATAAAACCATCAGATCTGTGAGACGTATCCACTATCACAAGAACAGCACTGGAAAAACCTGCCCCCATGATTCAGTTACCTCCTACTGGGTATCTCCCACTGGGTTCCTGCAACAATACTTGGGGATTATGGAAGCTACAATTCAAGATGAAATTTGGGTGGGGACACAGCCAAACCATATTAACTATATAGCCTGGGTATGTAGTAAGCTGTCTGTCATCTAGGTTTGTGTAAGTCCACTCTAATGATAGCACAAGGACAAAATCACCTAACAACACATTTCTTAGAACATATTCTTGTAAGCCACATATGACTGTATCTTTATTTTTCTGAATTCAGACATCCATACACCTATTTTCACTGTTTCATGACGTTGAAAATGCATCTTTAAAAGGACTGCTTTTTGTCAACTTAAATCTCTTAAATATATATAAAAGAGAAGGAGATTGTCATAATTCATATGAATATTATAATTATATGAAAGAGTGAAAACCCAACACATTAATTGCTAGTTGACAGTTATTTCTTCCCTGGAGAATTCTTCTGAGAACTTTAAGAGTTCACACAGAAGGAAAAAAGAGGGTAAGACTGTTTTTCCCACAACTCTTGGCACTCAATAATTTCTATATAAAGACATTTAGGACATAGTGAGGGCCTAAATCTATAAAAATCAGAAGAATGACCCAAATTATCAAAAAAAAAAAAAAAAGATTGGTGTGAACTGGAATGGACAGGAAATCCCAGCAGTCCTTTCAATAAGTCACTTTTTAATATAGAATACCAAAGTTCTCCTGTTGTGAACCAAGTTAAGCCATTTTCCATTTTTACCAACTGAAAAGGGCCAAAGCCTCTGGCCATGAGTCAGATAAGATATATGAATGAAAGAAAGTCTTAGACAAAATTCTGCTGAAATGGAAACATTTATTAGCAAGTCGATTTTAAAAAGTTCTATACCACCTGCTCTTGTAAGGTCAAGGTGTCCCCGCTCTGCCTTCAGGCTCTCTTATAAGAATCTTGCATGACAGATTCACTCTGAGATTGCTAGTACTCTGAAGCAGGACCAGCTCATCTACAACTCAGATCTGAGTTCCAGCTCTATATTTATAAGGCTGCTGGGCCTTTCTCTTTTAAAGGCTATGGTGCCTGTATACTTGCTAGTCAATTGCTTGGTTTGACCACTTGTTTCAGTGATAAGATTATTTTCTAACAACCCTCCTACTGAAGAACATACTCTGGGATGGATTGATTGGAAGTGCTTGTGCAGACTCTGTGATGATTCATTTCATGTGTCATTTTGGCTAGCCTATGCTGTCCAGTGATTTGGTAAAATGCCTGTCTAGATGTTACTGTGAAGTTATTTTTTAGATGTGATTAACATTTGTATATAGTAGACTTTAAAGATTACCCTACCTAAAGTGAGTGTGCCTCATCCAATCAACTGAAGGTCTTAAAAGTGAAGATTGAAGTTTCCTGAGGAAAAAGTAATTCTGCCTTAAGACTGCAACATGGAGTCCCTGCCTGAATTCCCAGTCTGCCCTAAAAATTTGCCAGCCCCCACAATCATGTGAGCCAGTTCCCTAAAATTGCACTCTCTCTCTGTCTCTGTCTCTCTCTCTCCCTCTTTCTCTCTCTCTCTCTCTCTCTCTCTCCCTCTCTCTCTCTCTCTCTCTCACACACACACACACACACACACACACACACACACACAGGTTTTGTTTCTCTAAATAATCTAGATTAATTTAGATCCCAAAGGAGCACAAACTTGACTTGGGTACTTCACATGCTAGCTAACTGCCTCTAAAGATAAAGAGGCAGTTACGTTAAAGATATGTACGTTAAAGACAGCTTATTTCACACACTTTCAACATATTGTTGAAGTAAATGACCCAGCAGATAATGCACCACCTCATTGTGTGTGTTTCTTCTTTTGTTGTGTATTGTATTTAGTTTTTTGGCCTCATTTCAAATTGGGAGTTAAGTAGATACAGAGATAATTTCTCCTCAATATATCTTTACAGTTATGTTTGTGTAGTCCCCAAAAGATGTACTCAAGAACTTGGAAGCTTGCTACAGCAATAATAAGTATGTGAAGAATATATAAGGTGAATCTTTGGCTTTTTACAGAGAAGCTGTCATGTAAATATAGCAGAGAGTAAGCTCTTCTAGGTGAAACGCTCCTCTGGATATTATAGCATCTCATGAATGACCTTGGAGCTGCCTCTCATGTTATTGAGAGTTCTCAGAGCCACATTTATTACTGTAGGAAAAAAAAACATGTTTGTTTATAACTATACCTTCTACTCTACTCCTGGTATCAAAAATAGCATACTCAGAAACCAGAATGAGAAGGAACTCTCCATTTGTTTCTGGTTCTGAACACTCATTGTAGTCACTCCACTGTAGCTCACTGGAAAACATCTAAAACTAGAAGATAAATGGTTCCAAAGACATTTTTATTTAGGTGACTCTTTAAAAAGTGATCTCTCCAAGGAGTTTTATCTTGTTTTTGAGAGCAGAAATATGCAAGTAAGAAAATGTTCAAACATTGCTCTAAAGTCCACTAATTTATCTACCACCTTCAAATATCAGCATAGCTCAAAAATGTCACATGGAACACCAATCCCAAAAGATGCTTCTAGAAAAATGGGTTATAGAATCAAGTTGATTTTAGAAATGCTTTAACTATACATGCCCCTACCTCCATCAGAAATGTACAAAGCAGAGAGCACAGTGAAGGCCCTATGAAACCCTTTAGTTAAAAAGAATCTGCTTACCTTTGTTAAATTTAGTGGTTCTAAAATATATTTGATAACAAAATACTGTGGAAAACTTTCCTTAACAGTCCATAAAATGCTGGAATGTACTTTGAAAAATGTTGACATAAACTATTCCAGACAGAATGAGGTTAAAAAGAAAAGTTTCCACACTAGATTTTATAACTTATCTGAAGAAGTCATCTCAGTATCTGGCAGACAGAAAATCTTTTCTGTATCTGAGATAAATCTTCCATGTACCATTTTAAACATTTCCTTCTGTTTAGTATTCATGGAAAAGAAGAACAGTTGGTCACCATTTTCTATGTTAAGAAATCATTATTCACTTAGATTCCTTTATTAAGATATCCATCTACCTTCTTTGCCACAATAGGAATAAATACAATGATTGAATCTTTATTTTTCAATATTATTATTATTTTACAGTATCATCCTATACTGCCCAAGTGGTCTCAAACTTCTGTCTTCAAGCAATCCTCCCACTTTGGCCTCCCAAGTCACTGGGATTACAGACGTGAGCCAACATGTGTAACTGAATCTTCCTTAGACATTTATCTTCCATAAATGTTAACTATCTTTGTTACCCTACTCGGAGCCATCTACTTTTTCCATTGCGTTTTTAAGTCAATCAGATCATAAATTTACATACTCCTCTCTGGATCCAAGATGGCCAAATAGGAACAGCTCCAGAGTGCAGTTCCCAGCAAGAATAATGCAGAGGGTGAGTGCCCACTGCATTTCCAAACAAATTTTCACTGCCCACAGACCAGGAGATTCCAGGGCCAAAAAGAGCCACGAGTTTTCAGCATGGTGGTTTCAGCCAGTGTCAGGTTGGCACACAGAAAATCACACAAATCTGGGCAGCCATTTCAACTGGCACCTGGAATGCCTGGGAGACAGAGCCACCCATTCAACTGAAAAGGAAGGGGCAGAGACAGGGAGCCAGGCGACCTGGCTTGGTGGGTAACACCCCCACAAAACAAGCAATCTGAAACACGCTGGACTGAGAGTTCTGCAGCAAGCGCAGCTGGAACCAGGAAGGTCCAGCTCAGTCGGGGGAAGGGTGACCACCACCAAGGCAGTCCACCGTTACTGAGGCAGTTCACACAGCAGCTGGGCAGAGGCTGAGGCAGCTCAGCAATGCCCCTGCTGGCAGACTGTGACTAGACTACTCTGTGTGGCACAGGGCATCTGTGAAAAAAGGCAGCAGCACAACTGGAACTTATAAATAAAGCTGACCTTCCTAGGACAGAGCACCTGGGAAAAGAGGCAGTTATGAGTTCCACTGCAGCAGACTTAACAGTACCTCACCAGCAGCTCTGCACAGAACAACGGAGCCCCCAGTATGGCACTTGAGCTCTTATAAGGGACAGGCTGTCTCCTCAAGCAGCTCCCTGACCCCCGTATACCCAAAGAGACACCTCATAAAGGAAAGCTGGGGCCAACATCTGGCAGGTAACCTTCCAGGATGAAGATAACAGAAGAAGAAACTGGCAGCAACCATTACTGCTCTGCAGCCCCCACAGGTGATCCCCAGGCAAGCAGGGTCTGCAGTGGACCTCCAGCAGTCCTGCAGCAGAGGGGCCCGACTGTTAGAAGGAAAACTAAGAAACAGAAAGAAATAACTTCATCAGCAACAAAAAGGAAGTCTACTCAGAGACCCCCATCCGAAAGTCACCAGCTACAAAGAAAATGGGTAGATAAAGTCACTAAGATGGGAAGAAACTAGTGCAAAAAGGATGAAAACACCAAAAACCAGAATGCCTCTCCTCCTACAAAGGATCACACCAGCTAGGGATCAAAGATGGATGGAGAATGAATCTGATAACTGACAGAAACAGGCTTCAGAAGGTGGGTAATAACAAACTTCTCAGAGATAAAAGAACATGTGCTAACCCAATGCAAAGAAACTAAGAACCTAGAAAAAAGGTTAGATAAGATACTCACTAGAATAAGCAGCTTAGAGAAGACTATAAATGACTGGATGGAACTGAAAAACACAGCACAAGAACTTCATGAAGCATACACAAGTTTCAATAGCCAAATCGGCCAAGCAGAAGAAAGGATATCAGAGATTGAAGATCAACTCAATGAAATAAAATGAGAAGGCAAGAATAGAGAAAAAAGAGTGAAAAGAAATGAACAAAGCTTCCAAGAAATATGGGAAAAGACCTAATCTACGTTTGATAAGTGTACCTGTATGTGATGGAGAGAATGAATCCTAGCTGGAAAACACTCTTCAGGATTCTATCCAGGAGAACTTGCCCAACCTAGCAAGCCAGGCCACGATTCAAATCCAGGAAATACAGAGAACACCACAAAGATATTCCTCAAGAAGAGCAACCCCAAGGCACATAATCATCAGATTCACCAGAGTTGAAATGAAGGAAAAAATGGTAAGGGCAGCCAGAGAGAAAGGTCGGGTTACCCACAAAGGGAAGCCCATCAGACTCACAGCAGATCTCTCGGCAGAAAACCTACAAGCCAGAAGAGAGTGGGGGCCAACATTCAACATCCTTAAAGAAAAGAACTTTCAACCTAGAATTTCATATCCAGCCAAACTAAGCTTCATAAGTGAAGGAGAAAGAAAATCCTTTATGGACATGCAATTGCTGAGAGATTTTGTCACCACCAGGCCTGCCTTACAAGAGCTCCTGAAACAAGCACTGAACAAGGAAAGGAACAACCAGTACCACCCACTGCAAAAATGTACCAAATGGTAAAGACCACCGACACAAGGAAAAAAATGTGTGAACTAACAGGCAAAACATCCAGCTAGCATCAAAATGACAGGATCAAATTCACACATAACAATATTAAACTTAAAAGTAAATGGACTAAATGCACCAATCAAAAGATACAGACTGGCAAATTGGATAAAAAGTCAAGACCCATTGGTGTGCTTATTCAGGAAACCCATCTCACATGCAAGGCCACACATAGGCTCAAAATAAAGGGATGGAGGAAGATTCATCAAGCAAATAGAGAGCAAAAAAAAGCAGGGTTGCAATCCTAGTCTCTGATAAAATGGACTTTAAACCAACCAAGATCAAAAGAGACAAAGAAGGGCATTACATAATGATAAAAGGATAAATGCATCAAGAAGAGCTAATGATCCTAAATATATACACACCCAATACAGGAGCACCCAGGTACATAAAGCAAATTCTTAACAACCTACAAAGAGACTTAGACTCCCACACAATAATATTGGGAGACTTTAACACTCCACTGTCAATATTAGACAGATCAACGAGACAGAAAATTAACAAGGATAGCCAGGACTTGAACTCAGATCTGAACTAAGGGGACCTAATAGACATCCACAGAAATCTCTATCCCAAATCCACAGAATATACATTCTTCTCAGCACTGCATTGCACCTACTCTAAAACTGACCACATAATTTGAAGTAAACCACTCCTCATCAAATGCAAAAGAACGGAAATCATAACAGTCTCTCAGACAATAGGGCAAGCAAATTAGAACTCAGAATTAAGAAACTAACTCAGAACTGCACAGCTTCATGGAAACTGAACAACTGGCTTTTGAATGTCCACTGGATAAACAATGAAATGAAGGCATAAATAAAGATATTCTTTGAAGCCAATGAGAACAAAGACACAACATACCAGAATCTCTGGGACATATTTAAAGCAGTCTCTAGAGGGAAATTTATAGTAATAAATGCCCACATGAGAAGTGAGGAAGGATCTAAAATCGACACCCTATCATCAAAATTGAAAGAGCTAGAGAAGCAAGATCAAAAAACCTCAAAGCTAGCAGAAGACACGAAATAAGTAAGATAAGAGCAGAACTGAAGAAGATAGAGACACAAGCAACCCTTCAAAAAATCAGTAAATCCAGGAGCTGGTTTTTTGAAAAAATCAGCAAAATAGACAGACTGGTAGCCAGATTAAAAATAATAATAAAAGGGAGAAGAATCAAATAGATGCAATAAAAAAATGATAAAGGGGATATCACCACTGATTCCACAGAAATACAAACTACAATCAGAGATTACTACAAACAACTCTATGCACATAAACCACAAAACCTGGAAGAAATGGATAAATTCCTGGGCACTTGCACCCTCTCACGCCTAAACCAGGAAGAAGCTGAAACCTTATAACAAGGGCTGAAGTTGAGGCAGCAAATAATAGCCTACCAACCAAAAAAAACTCCAGGTCCAGATGGGTTCACAGCTGAATTCTACCAGACATACAAAAAGGAGGTGGTACCATGCCTTATGAATCTATTGCAAACAATACAAAAAGAGGGAATCCTCCCCAAATCATTTTATGAGACCAACATCATCCTGATACCAAAACCTGGCAGAGACTCAACAAAAAAAGAAAACTTCAGGCCAATATCCATGATGAACATAGATGCAAAAATCTTCAATAAAATACTGGCAAACCGATTGCAACAGCACATCAAAAAGCGTATCCACCATGATCAAGTAGGCTTCATCCCGGGGATGCAAGGCTGGTTCAACATACGCAAGTCTGTAAATGTAATCCACCACATAAACAGAACCAAAGACAAAAACCACATGATTATCTCAATAGATGTAGAGAAGGCCTTCGACAAAATTCAACAGCCCTTTATACTAATAACTCTCAATAAACTAGGTATCAAAGGAACATGTCTTAAAACAATAAAAGCTGTTTATGACATACCTACAGCCAATATCCTATGTAATGGTCAAAAACTGGAAGCATTCCCTTTGAAATCTGGCACTAGACAAGGATGCCCTCTCTTACCACTCCTATTCAATATAGTATTGGAAGTTCTAGCCAGAGCAATTAGGCAAAAAATAAATAAATAAAGTGTATTCAGTTAGGAAAAGAGGAAGTCAAATTGTCTCTATTTGCAGGTGACATGATTGAATATTTAGAAGACCCCATTGTTTCAGCACAAAATCTCCTTAAACTGATAAGCAACTTCAGCAGTCTCAGGATACAAAATCAATGTGCAAAAATCACAAGCATTCCTATACACCAATAATAGACTTAAAGAAAGCCAAATCAAGAATGAACTGCCATTCAAAATTGCTACAAAGAGAATAAAATATCTAGGAATACAACTAACAAATGATGTAAAGGACCTCTTCAAGGAGAACTACAAACCACTGCTCAAGGAAATGAGAGAGGGCACAAACAGATGGAAAAACATTCGATGCTCATGGTTAGGAAGAATCAATATCATGAAAATGGCCCAAAGTAATTTATAGATCCAATGGTATCCCCATCAAGATGCCAATGACCTTCTTCACAGAACTGGAAAAAACCACCTTAAACTTCATGTGGAACCAAAAGAGAGCCCACATAGCCAAGACAATCCTAAGCAAAAAGAACAAAGCAGGAAGCATCACGCTACCTGATTTTAAACTATACCACAAGACTACAGTAATCAAAACAGCATGGTACTTGTACCAAAACAGGGATATAGACCAATGGAACAGAACAGACGCCATGGAGGCAATGCCATACATCTACAAACATCAGATCTTTGACAACATGACAGAAACAAGCAATGGGGAAAGGATTCCTTGTTTAATAAATGGTGTTCGGAAAACTGGCTAGCAATTGTGCAGAAAGCAGAAACTGGATCCCTTCCTAATACCTTACACTAAAATTAACTCCAGATGGATTAAAGACTTAAACATAAGACCTAACACCAGCCAGGCATGGTGGCTCACACCTGTAATCCCAGCACTTTGGGAGGCCGAGGTGGGTGGATCAAGAGGTCCAGAGATCAAGACCATCCTGGCCAACATGGTGAAACCCTGTCTCCACTAAAAATACAAAAAAATTAGCTGGGCTTGGTGGCACACGTCTGTAGTCTCAGCTACTCGGGAGGCTGACGCAGGAGAATTGCTTGAACCCGGGAGGTGGAGGTTGCAGTGTGCCAAGGTTGCACCATTGAACTCCAGCCTGGCACTTGATGATGGAGTGGGACTCTGTGTCAAGAAAAAAAAGACCTAACACCATAAAAACCAGAGAAGAAAACCTAGGCAAAACCATTCAGGACATAGGCATAGGCAAGGACTTCATGGCTAAAACACCAAAAGCATTGGCAACAAAAGCCAAAATAGACAAATGGGACATAATTAAACTCCAGAGCTTCTGTACAGCAAAGGAAACAATCATTAGAGTAAACCGGCAACCAACAGAATGGTAAAAAATTTTTGCAATCTGACAAAGGGCTAATATCCAGAATCTACAAAGAACTAAAAGAGGTTTACAGAAAAAACAAACAAACAAACAAACCCATCCAAAAGTGGGCAAAGGATATGAACAGACACTTTTCAAAAGAAGACATATATGAGGCCAAGAAACATATGAAAAAATGCTCATCATCACTGATTATTAGAGAAATACAAATCAAAACCACATTGAGATATCACCTCACGCCACTTAGAATGGCGATCATTAAAAAATCTGGAAATAACAGATGCTGGAGAGGATGTGGAGAAATAGGAAAAATTTTACATTGTTGATGGGAATGTAAACTAGTTCAACCATTGTGGAAGACAGTGTGGTGCTTCCTCAAGGACCTAGAAATAGAAATTTCATTTGACCCAGCAATCCCGTTACTGGGTATATATCCAAAGGATTATAAATCATTCTGTTATAAAGACACATGCACACGTATGTTCATAGTGGCACTGTTTACAATAGCAAGGACCTGGAACCAACCCAAATGCCCATCTATGATAGACTGAACAATGAAAATACGGCACATACATACCATGGAATACTATGCAGCCATAAAATGATGAGTTTGTGTCCTTTGTCGGGTCATGGATGAATCTGGAAACCATCATTCTCAGCAAACTGACACAAGAACAGAAATTCAAACACCACATGTTCTCACTCACAGGCGGGTGATGAACAATGAGAACATATGGACACAGGGAGGGGAGCATTACACACTGGGGTCTGTTGGGGATGCCAAAGGAGGGACGAGGGGGTGGAAAGTTTGAGGAGGGATAACATGGGGAGAAATGCCAGATGTAGGTGATGGAGGGATGGAGGCAGCAAACCACATTGCCATGTGTTTGCCTATGCAACAATCCTGAATGATCTGCACATGTACCCCAGAACCTAAAAGACAATTTTAAAAAAATTTACATCTTCTACCACAAATGTGGCCTGCACTTGGTACTATGGTGCTTACAGTTTACTGTGGAGTGATATTTTGTATGGGAGTTAAGTTCAAAAGTCAGCAAATGAAGCAAAATTGTGTAGAGTCAAAAGTACTCTTGAAACCCTATTAGAAAGGCTTGATGGTGGAAAACGACAGGCCATATTTAAAGATACCCCAAAGAGATTGCTTCCCCTCCAGATCTGGAACACATTGCTGTATTAAACAAAACACAGGAATTGGCTTTCCTCTTAGAAGCCATGTTTTATGAAAAATGTATATTATTAAACACTAGAATCCTCCTCACACTGTAAGGGCTCACAGGAACTGAAACTAAGAGAAAGACAATTCCATATCTCTCATCTCCTGCTCTTTCCCAGGATTACCTCCACTGAGGATAATAGACACAAAGTTACCCACACTATTTGTTATTTTGTTCTCTCTCTTTCTCTTTTATTTTTGCATTTGATTCAAAAAATGGATATGGTGTGTTAAATTTGTATAAACATGCATGGAATACAAAGGATGCAATGACTCCATGTCAAAATGTATTTTATTGTTATTGTAGTTTAATTTAAAAAAATCTGTTCAACATCTTCTAAGTACAAGGCAAGATGAATCGTTACTTTCTATATAGTTTTATTTCAATACAATAATACTTAACAAGCACTCACTACATGAAGAAGTAGACAAAAAGATGACTACGACCCTACCCTTAAGCTTGGGCTTCATACTTGATGGTGATATGTATAAACAAAACTAAAATCCAAATAGGACCATATTAAGTCCTATTAATCAGTATTAATATCATATTAAGTATCATAAAAGGATAGCAAGGGAAGAAATTCATTTTGCTTAAATCAAGAAAGAGTGTTGCAATGAGAATGAACACTGGAATCAGGTCTCATAAAACAAATAGGATTTTACTAAATACAGAAAAGTGTGTGTGTGTGTGTAAATGTATGGGAGGAGGGTAGAAAAATTGTATGCCAATGGAGCAAACAGAAGGCAAGTAGACCTGAAATGAAAAGTCCAGGTAAGAAAGAGCCCAAAACCTATAATTTTGTGTTGCTGGAAGATGGGGTAAATTAAGGGAAATAGCAAGAACTGAAACTGGAAAGATGGTTGGGGCCAGTGTGTCAAGGCCCCAGATGCTCTGCTAAGGAATATGGAATAGAAAACAAAGGAATCATGATGATTCCTTGGCAGACAAGTGACATGTTTAGATCCTACTTGTGGTGGAGTTCATAAAAGGCAAGTAGGGAAAGCCAAACTCCTCAAGGCAACTAGTAGGGCTTATTCTAGCTTTATTTACTACAATCAACAGAAAATCGAGTATTTTGTCGTGTGCTTTTGCGCT
>NW_016107860.1:430199-436366 GCF_001604975.1 Cebus imitator
GCTTCCTGCAGAGGCGTTGCCCTGCATATGTATATCTCTCCCACTCCTATAAAAGCTGTCTGCTTTCCTTGAATTCTTTGCCAGTTTTATGATAAATTTTCATTTCCAACAAGTTCCCAGAACCACCATATGGTTCAACACATACAGCTACATATGTAGCTGCTAACTGCAACTAGCAAAGCTACTGAGATGTTGGCCTCTGCCTGTGAGAGACACAAAAAGCATAAGGGGGAATGAATGATCAATGGAAATAGTGGACAAAACCTTCCAGCTCACTTCTGTGTGCATCTTCTTGAAAACTTTTCTATTCCCAGCAATAGTGCTCCTAGTAATATAGAACCACTAATGATTTGTCCTCCCAACAAATATGCATCCAATAGCAAATAAATGCCAGGTTCTATTCTAGGTTCTCTAGGATACATTAACGAGCAAAAGAGAAAAATTCCCTGCCAACATTCTAGTTGGGAAATAAGATTGTCAGGAGTCAAAAATAAGCAATAAACATAAGAAGTCAATTTTTCATCATCTTACAATGTGGGAAGTACAATGAAAAATAATACATAGAGAGACAGCAGATAAGGAGTATCAGGGAGGTGGCATGGGAAACTTGATCAACATCATTAGTGATAACGAAAATGAAAATTACAATGGCATGCCACTTCAAACCCACTAGATTAGCTAAAATAAAAATGATCGATGATAGCAAATATTAATTAGGATTTTTGGAGAAACTGCAACTCTCCTACGTTGCTGTGGAGATGTAATGTAGACCAACCACTTTAGAAACTATCTCAGGCAAGAAATGATGGTGACTTGAGATAAAGTGACAGTGATGGAGGTTGAAAGGAAGAACGTATTTTTTAAAAGAGTCAAGAGGATTTATGATGGATTAAGTTTATTAAGAAAAATAGGAGTCTATGACAATCTACAGTTTTTGCTTTGAAAAACTAGAATAATTGGCTTGGTAATTACTAGATGGAAAAGATTTCAGGAAGTACAGCTTTGGGTACTGGGGATCAGAAGTTCAGTTCTGGATACAGTAAATTTGACAAGCATATTTTATATCCAATAGGAGATGCAATATAGGCAGTTAAATGTGAATCAGGAGGTAAGGGGAGAAGTGTGAACTGAAGACATCAATGTTGAGCCTGCACTGCATAGATGATATTTAAAGTCCTGAGACTTCATTAGATACTCAGAGAGAGAGAGAGAAGACCATTAAGAAGTTAGAAGCCCATGGACCCTGGGATGCTATTGGTGGGTGTTATCGTTGAATTTAGAATTAGGGAAAATGAAGATGCTACTGAAGAAAAGGCGTCCAGTGAGGCCAAAGGAAACATAAGTGGACAGTGAAGATAAAGGAAGGAGGTGTTTCAAGGATAAAGGAAAAGTGAGCTAAGTCTAATGATACTAAAGGGTCAAAGGGAGCTGAGAATTGGCCACTAGGTTTGAAAATGAGATGGTTGGTCACCTCAGTAAAATTACTTTAATGGAGTGGTGAAAACGGAAGGTTGCCTGGACAATGAAAGAAGGGAATGAGCAGTGTAAAGGCAATTTGTATATACAATAATTGTGAAGCTTTTCTATAAAATTGGAAATTAGATATGAGGTGATAGTTGAAGGATGATGTGAGATCAAAGGAAAGTTTTTACAAGTGTAAGATGTTGCAGCATGCTTGTGTGCAAATACTCATGTTTCACTAAGTGCAAGAAAAGCAATGATGCGTGACATTTGAATAAGTGAGAGGGAACGGGCTATAGCACACAAGAGGGAAGAGAATATATGGTCCAGATGCAGTTGAGCTGGGACATACAGTGGTGAGAGTTTGTGAACGTCCTATTTTGATTATTTTTATTTTTTGTGAAAAAGAAAGGAAAAGCATCACCTAAGAGTCATACATGTTGGAGATTAAGAAGGAATGAAATTGTTGTCTAAGAATGAAGGAGAATGAGTGGCCAAGATAATGGGGCAGGGTACCAAGAAAGTACCACGGCCCCACTTGAAGTCTGTGGTCATGGATTTAAAGAGAAACTATCAAAGAAAAAGTAAGTCACGATTTGTATTACATAGCAAAACAAATACATAAACACAATTTTGGATGGGCAATGATGTAAGACCTTCAGACATGTTCTCTTTTAAGATAAGATGCAAACTATGTTTTATATTTTCCAACAGAGTCAAGTCTACCCCCACCAAAAATGATTTAAAATAACTTCAGCTTTGGAGGATGCCCTAACTACTAATAGGAGACTGTATCAATGACAGAGCAGAAAGTTAATCACGTAAGTGATAGATTTGACAGATGGAGAAGTCAACTGAATCTGGGCCGGGTAGGGAAAAACAGCAGTGAGCTGGCTAAGCCTGAAACCAAGAGGCCTCATTGAAGCCTAGTCCAGAAAAACAGTAACAATCACAACACCCAAGGTAATGTGGTCGCAGATGAATTGACAATGGCAAATCCCGGTCACAGCCTTCTATATGATGGCAGTTGTGACATGACAGAACACCTGGGATGACTGATATATAAACCATAAAACCTCTACATGTAATAGCATTGAAATAACTTTTTGTTAACTGATGTTACAGAATACAAACTGTGGTTCTTAGATAGTGAGGGAACTGAAGAGTAATGTAGGCTGGAAAAAAAAAATCATCAACTTTGTCATGGAACCATCACTACAAAATGTGGAAAATATATTCATTCTCTTTCCCTATATAAGACCTTTTTTTCTTAAAAGATGGTATTTATTCTATCAGGTTGCACAATGGCTTATTCTGTAATTTAACAGTACTCCAAAGTATTCTCTGTGCAATAAAAATTTATAAACCTTTACTATATTAGATTCAAAAACAAGGTGTCTTCCTGGCAACATCAATGTCGAGTTTCATTCTCCATGTCTTTGATCATAAAATAGTCTATTCTATTATTCTAAAGGCATTTTTTAACCCACTCCAAATCCATTTTACAGTGAGGTATGGATATAAATACAAAGATAAATAATGTAATTATATTACTTGTGTATGCATGTACGTTCATGCATGTGTGTATTCAGAGGAATGTTTGTCTGACTATCTCCATGTGCCAGTCTGAGAAAATTGCTGGGAGGCTGTGATATGGACCAGTGTGGAGGCAAATTAATGGCAAGACTGAAAAGTGGCATGAAGGAAGATCCATGACATGACAAAGCCACCTCCTTAAGTTAGGAGACATATTAGCTGCACCCATCCCACCTGCCATTTCCACCACATTGTCACTGGTGGTCACTTCCACTGGTTAAGCTGCAGATTTTTCCCCATGTGTACATAAGAATTGGCTGTTTCCCCAGTGTCACAGCTGTAGCTAATGATTTGTGCTAGTTACAAAGGAAATGATGTGAAAGAAGATGAATAGATGGATGGGTGGATAGAGAGATAGATGGATGGCTGGATGGATGGATGGATGCATGGATTGGGACAAATATTCACCTCTACTAGGAAAAAAGCCTTTAAATTGCCTTTCCAAGGGGGGACTTCGCTGCCTCATAATATGAGTAAAGGACATTGTTTTGGTCATTATGAGGCAAGTCAGGTCTTCTCTTCTACTCCTAACCCACTCAAGGTTCTCCATTTACAAGTACACCCATGACTGTAAAATACTTAAAAATAATAAAAACCCAAGACACCGTGTGAGACTGTAATGCAAACCAACACCAAGTAAATTACGCATAAATAAAAATTAATGATGTTTCTTCTTCTTGTACAGGAAAACCACATTCAATGATGTAGGCAATAGCAAACTATAAAAAATAGATCCAATGATATTAATTTTCCCAATCAAAATTACAGTGGCTATTTTCATGATTTATGTCACTACGTATTACAAATCAACATAGCTAGGCCAGCTTAAATCTGCAAGAGTCATAAAGAAAATCCCTAGTGCATGTTCAGACTATGGGCCTCATGGGGTATAAATATTATCTGCTGGTAGAAGAAAATGGAATAATCAACCTTTATAGCTTTAATTCCCATTATCACTGTGGTACAGACATTCCAATGGAGTGATTATTCTAATCATAATAGTCAACAGCAAATTAGTTCCTTTTAAAATGTGTTGCTTACAAGGGACTCAACCTGAATTGATATTATTAAATTACTGTTTACATAATGTAATACATGCTTGAATTCAGTCTTAGTGCATGTAGAATGGGTATAGGAGGAGGATCTGATGGAGAGGTATGGAATAGGCTAAATTCTGTAACCAAATTCTCATTGTTATTCCCACTAAAGGGCACAGTTTCTAGAGATGCAACATGAGCTCTTTTGTGATAAATAAGAAGCTGAACTTCAGGTCTTAAATCTCTAAATTTATGAAGAAATTATACAAATTAGAAATAATTCCTATAAACAATCTGCAATTGTTTCCAGAGAAAAGCTAATATATTTTAGTTCTTCAACCCAATCATGGACAATGTCTTTTTTTTTTCTATGAATAAGATGACAAAGCTTTATTGAAATACAACAGAGAAGTCTTAATTATAACATATACCATGTGCATGAATTTGAAATTTCAATATTTTTAAGCACAGTGTTCTCCAAATTGATATTGAGATTCAATATTATTTTATTAAAAACACCAAAGCGTTTTTTGTTGTGAAACTGACAAGCTGATTCTAATATTTTTATGGACCAAGGGGAATTTAGTTTAACAGATATCACCCTTTATAATAAATAATAACTTATTCAATATCAATAGGAATAGTCAAATTGATCAATGAACAGAATAGAGAAATGAGAAAAAAATATGTATATGATATTTTAATCTGCTTGTGATGCCATGACAAAATTTCACAGACTGGGTGATAATTCTCACAGTTCCAGAAACTGGAAATCCAAAATCAAGGTGTGACTAAATTGGCTTCTGGTAAGGGCCTCTTCCTGGCTATCTTATAAAAATCAAACATCTACCATTTCAGTATCCAACTTATGTTAACCATTCTATTAATTTCGGAGGTGTTACAAAAATGAGGAGATTGGCTCTTCATTTCTTTTCCCATTCCTGTTCCCTTCTGCCTTCACTGAGTACCACTCTACCCCTGACGCTCTGCTCCAGCCATCATCTCTCTCTTGTTCCTTGACTATGTCAGCCACACTCCTTCTTCAGAGCACTGGCACTTTCCCTCTGCCCAGAATACTCTTCCTCCCAAGTATCCAATTGACTCACTCCCACACTTCCTCTGGACTTGTGCCAAGTGTCATCTTACTTGAGAGCCCTGTCTTGCATCTCCAAATCATTTATCAGCACTTAATTCTGAGACACACACATGGAGTTTCGTTACTGATCATTTCCCTCCACTATGATCCAAATCCATGAGGCTAGAATCTTTATTTTACCCCACTGCTCTTATCCCAGCAATTAGACAAGTACCTAGCCCATAGTAGGCTCACAACAAACATTAAGTGAAAGACTTTATTGGTAGAATAGAGAAAGACTTTATTGGTCAAGGTGAATTTGATAGGATTGAGAATGAAAGAAACATTTTGTCTAATCTTCAAGTCTATGTATATAATTTCTTATCCAACAAAAGAAGTTCTTTCTGGTAATGGATTACCCACCTTCTCAAAAATTTTAAGGATATAAAATAAATCTAACTCAATACACTAAACACAGTGTACATACTGTTGAAAAATTTCTGGGTCAACAGAGTTGTGCTTATTTTGCTGACAATTTTGCATATATTTCACTCTTTCTTTTAAACAGTAGAATGTCCATAAAGCAGAACATTTAGTTTTCTAAAAGTTTAGCCCTATGAATGACAAAAGTAGAGTTCTTAAAATCATTGCCTTAATAACTAGTCATTGCACATGAAAAATAGAATTGTCAGAAATAACAATGGAGGCAAAAAATAACCCGCTGCCAGAGGTTACTAACTAACAGGAGAATCTGACATTTAAGGGCTGATTTTCATCTCTCTTTCAATGTATAAATAAACCATGAAAGAGAGAGACCAGGCCACAGAAACGTGTGAGAGAAGCCAAACCTCTATCTCCACCTTTGAAAAAACAAAATATAGAAAGTACAATTTGCCTCCAAGGATTGCCTGAAGCATTAGTTAATGTTTGCAACAAAATTCTAGGATGAAAGCCACCATGGAAGAGCTAAATCTTATCACCTCAATAACGAATACTTT
>NW_016107860.1:436584-495351 GCF_001604975.1 Cebus imitator
TTTTTTGTATTTTTAGTAGAGATAGGGTTTCATTATGTTGACCAGGCTGGTCTTGAACTCCTGACCTCAAGTGATCCACCTGCCTCAGCCTCCCAAATTGCTGGGATTATAGGTAGGAGCCACTGCATCTAGCCACTTTGTTTTATTTTTAAACACTGCATTAGAAATTCTTTTAAAAAGATTCTACCAAAAGCAAAGCCTTATTGTCTTCCCATGAGAAATTTCCATTCAGTCATCCTGGTAACAAAGACACTCTGGGGAGGGCTAAAGTGTGCTTGAATGTGAGTCTCCTGCCATCATGATGGTTCATATTTAACACACCTTGGGAGATGACAGCCTGTGGGGACTCACCACTTTATTTAATTAGCTGGAGGGAGTCAAGGAAACCATTTATGGCATACCAGTCCAATGTTCCACTCTATGTGCTGCTACAGATTCATTATAATATAGCAGATGTACCAAACCAGGAGCTCAAGTCAGATGCTAAAAATCCATATTTATTCCCAACATTTCAAGATATTGTTGAGTGTTGGTTTCTCTAAAGCAGAATTTTTCAAAGTGTGGCTTCTCCACTATGAGCATCATTAGAATCTGGGAATGTGTTACAAATGTGTGTTTTCAAGGGTCACCCCAGATTTACAGAACTGGGAAATTTGGGAGTGGAGTCCCCACAATCTACTGTAACAAACCCTCCAGGTGATTCAGACGCACCACTTTATAGTTATATTTAGTTTACATCAGAAATAAAAGATCTGCTATCAAAATCCAGTTGAACAGACGTTTGACCTTGCTAATTTATATATTTGTTTAGGAAATGTATATTGAGTGCCTGTCATGTAGTAAACACTGCTCTGGGGGCTGGAGATTTCGTAGTGAGCAAAACACACAGACCTTGACCTCACGGATCTTATATTCTAGTTGAAAGAAGCAAACAGTACACAAGATACACAAATCATATGGTATTTCAGAATATGATAAGTACTATCAAAGATAGAAAAGCATAAAAAGAAGATGGGTATTTTGGGAGAAGAAACATGAATGCATTTTAAATAAAATGGCCAGGGTCTGCATTACTGAGAAAGTAAAATTTGAACTTTGAGTTGTATAACTCATTAGTATAAGGGAGTTTATTAAAGGATGGCTTTTTGCATTATTTTTAAAAGCCAGTTTATAAATAGAGTTACAGAAGTGTTTATGGTTCCTTTTAAGCATGGATGCTCTAAGTACTTTACAAAACTTTCAAAAATAAATATTGCTTTTTATTCAAATCTTAGCTCTAAATTTATCCCTGCTCTTGCTCTATTTGAACCTGTTTAACTTTATTTTTAGTACTTAAAATTGTTATTTATCATTATATTGTCAAATATTTAAGTAAAAAATTAGACAATTGCAAAATAATGCATATATATTAATTTCAAAGTTCTGATCCAATTCTCTTAGAGTTGATAAGAAACAGACAAAAGAACACTATAGTGAAAGTGATCTTTTAATCGGTGATAGAGCCTTTTAAAATAGAGATCACCAATCAGTGAGACCCAAAAGAGAAAAAGTGTTGTAGTTAGGAGAGCAGATTCAATTTAGTCCTAGACCCCTAGGGAAAATGTTGAAGAGTTGTTCTGGAATGAATTGTGTTCCCCCAAAATACAGTGTGTCTTAACTCCCAGTGTGACTCCCAATGGAAAATAGGGCCTTTCAGGAGGTGATTAAGGTTAAATGAGGCCTTAAGACACTAATTCAATATGACTGATGTCTCTATAACAACAGGAAGAGACACAAGAGTGTATTGCACAGAGAAAAAATTATGTGAGGACACAGCAAGAAGGTGGTCATCTGCAAGCCAGGAGAGGCCTCACCAGAAACCAACCCTGCTGGCATCTTCATCTTAAATTTTTGGACTCCATAACCGTGAGAAGATTAAATCCTGGTATTTAAGCCACCGAGTCTGTGACATTGTTATGGCAGCCCAAGCTGACTAATACACAAGTATAAGCATCTCTTTTTACATGTAGAGAGCGTTCATTTGCATTTGGAGGAAATTTCCTTGAATGCTGCTAAGCATTGCAGGCTTCACCAGGTCATCATGACCAACAGAAGGATGATGGCAAAACTCTGCCAGTCCTGTATGGCATCTCACAGAAGGACACTGATGGCCTGCCAGTAGTACCGTGGAGTTGTGGTAAAACTAATCACAAGTTGAAGGTCAGGAGGTAGAAATAAGAAAAATAATAATTAAAATACAACTCATAATCACCTCATTTGTATTAAATAAAATTTCTGAAACTGATAATATTATCATATAAGAGAAGCTAAGGAAAGATAGAATTTATTAAATAGATTCATTTAAATTTATGAATTTATTTATAAATGTATCATCTCTTGGTACATCTACTATGGACTAGTTACTATGTCAGGTACTGACTATTCAATAGTACACTAAAAGAAGACACAGCGGTTTTAAAAACACATGTTAAATAATTTGCTTATAGGCAAAAATGTTGCAAAGGTAATTGCCGAAAGATAAAAAGTTCTATAAGAGCATATGATGGTGTCTCAACTTGGTCAGATAAGGTTTCCCTAAGAAAGAGACATTTAAGCTGAGCAATGACAGGACATTCTAACTAGAGAGAATGAATTCTGGGGTAGACAAAGTACAGAAAGCTCCTTCTGAGATGACACTGAAGAGTCAGCCAGGACAAATGCTGCAATTGTAGACAAAGATAATTGTTTGCGGCTTTGTCCAAAGAGCAGCTGGAAACCACAGAAGGAGCATGGTGGTGGTGGTTTGGGGCGCTGGTGTTGAAGGGAACTGATGTGATTGAATGGGTATCATTTTATGTGAATAATATGACTCTAGGTAAAGAATGTGTGGGAAGATGCAGACGTAGACACAGGAGCAAAGGTAGCTTGGACTAGAGATGGGGCAGGTAGAAGAGGTGGGCTATCAGATACATGTGTGTGGTTAATGTAAAACAGGAAAATGACAATAAAACCTGTCAGAAATTTTAGTGTGAAAATATGTAAATGTAGGCAAACGGCACCATGGTACCCAGAAAGCAGGAAGGGAGGCTCAGAAAAGAGAGCAAATTGATGGTGGTAAGGGATGTCTCACTCTGGGAGATGACCTCAGTACAGTAGCTTCAACATGAGATGCTTTGGGGATGAAAATGCCATAACTTATCCAAGCTGGGTTATGCATCTCCTTAAGAATAAAAAGATGAACTTCGGGGAAAGGAGACTAAACCTATATGATAAGGTGGTTGGCTAATGGGAGCAGGTTTAATCTACTGGGTCACACATGGCAGTAGAAGCTGGTGGCACCCCTTGAAGTTCCCACTAAGTCCAGGTTCACATGTTTCCTTGACAGTATGTGCTTTATCCAAATGGCCCACCTGGTGGAACAATCCGCAGCGCTGGGTTGCGACTTCTGACCTGGGTTCATCTATCTCCCATCCCACTATAATTCCTCTCCCCACTGACCTCTAAGCTTCCCATAATGTGCTATCTATTTGGCCACTGGAAACAGCAATTGTAATAAGAAAAAGCTCAAGGAGAGATTAGTGAGCTTGTTATGGTCACTTGAATAGTATCTGGAATAATGAAATTGAAAACTCAACTGAAGTTTTAAAACATTCCAAATGGATCAGTATGCGAAGGGGGATAAAACCCACATGTGGCATAGGTGGCCTCCAGAAGCATGTTATCAACTCTTCACATCACTGGTAAGAAAGGGCAAGTGAGCCCAGAGGCGGAGTTGATGGATGGCACGGGGAACTTGAAGTGTTTGTCTCATTTCTGCCTTCTGTCTATGATTAGCCACTAAGGTGAAGTGAGGGGCACTCTAACAGCCCTTCCTCTTTGCAGCTGGAAAGACATTAAATATCTATTTAATTTGGATCAGTTGGGACAAGCTTAGTAAGCATCTGTAGTAAGCTAAACAGTACTATGCCCTATGAGGAATGTAAAGATTAATTAGATAAATCCCTTGTCCTCAAAGAACATATGAGTCAATGGTTAAAAATAAGGATGTTCAGCAAATGAAAAGGCAGAGTATAAAAAGAGGTCAATTTGCATCTAAAAGAGATTCTTTGAGACGGATTCCTGAATTGGGAAATTTGTCAGACCAGATTATTCTAACTTACCTTTTACATTTAACAGTCAATTTATCTATGAATCAGCTTCACACATAGCTATAGATTTGGATCATTATTCTCAGATTTTCCCACCTGATCTTCTCTCATTTTCCCCTAGTTCTCCAAGGTTAGCAAAGGAAAATCATCAATTATCAGGGTAGGAATCAATGCGTTGGATTATTCACTCCCCCATCCTCAAAGGCTAAGAGTCAAATAAATTGAAGGATGCAGAAGGTAAGGATATTTCAGTAATGTTTCTCACTGTGGCATTGTTCTTTATAAAAATAATAATGTAAAAATAATGCACTATATACTGGTTATAGTTTTTTATTATTATTTTTAAATCTTACCTTTTTTTCAACTTGGCCCTGTGTTTTCCTCATTGACTCAGGGGTCACTCAGGGCTGGTTTTTGTACAGACTATCTAGACCAATATTACATGTCTATCAGTTAATTCAAGGTTCCTTGTGATGTTGTATTAAAATGTACCAAGATAAGTGTTCAAACAGAACAAACTCACAGAAGAACACATAGTTTTATTATTAAGTCATAACCCAAATCCAAAAATTGTTTTGTTTTTTAAATAATAATCTCCCCTTCTTCAAATAATGGATCAAGGATAATGGCTACTGAATTTGTAAAGTAAAAAATTTATGGGGGATTTATAATAGATGGGTCAGGCTGACAATGCCTGAGCCCAATGATCAATCATAACATTACAAAAAGTAACACAGACAACCAGATATGTGCCTCCTGATAGGAGATCAGAACAGCACCTAGAAAGTAGTCTTGCCAGAAGACTGAGGTCAAGCCTCCTGATCTAATACCAGACTGCAAGAAATATAGGACACACAGAAAGATGTTAAATAAAACCATGAGACTACAATAGCAAAATCTAGACTGGGGGAAAATCTGTAGAAATTAATGACCAGTTTCTCCAACAACTATATTGTGATGGGAAAAAAAGAGCACAAGAGAAGGGAGCCTAAAATTACAAGAGAATTAAGTGACATGTTGACCAAATACAATATACAGATCTTGTTTAAATCCTGATTTGAATAAACATCTATAAAAACTATATGAGACTTGAGTTGGATATTTGATGAAGTTAATAATCTCCATTTTTTAAATGTAGTAATGGCATTTGGATTATATTTTTAAAGAAATCCTTATAATTCAGAGATCATGCTAAAATATTTACAAATGAAACACCTTAAATGTCTGAAATTTGCTTCAAAATAACTCAACATATGAGAAAGTACGAAATAGGTAGGAGTATAGAGAAAACAAGATTGCTCATGAGTTGATCATTCTTGAAGCTAAGTATTGGGGTACCTGCATGTTTACTATGCTAGTCTTTCCTCTGTTTATGTTTGAAATTATCTGTAATAAACACTATCCACAGGAGAAAAAATTGGGGAGAAAAAGGGGAGAGAGATACAGGTATACTAGGAAGAATCAGGAATATTTGTTATCCAAATAGATGTCCTCTTTCAACCTATGTATATTGTGCTGAGAAAATTCAAGACACCCCCTACCTTTCAGTGCATTCGATGTCAGATTAATGTTGCTTAAAATCTCTTTCAGTATGTTTGAGATATGACTACAGAATTTGGAAAATTTTGAAAATTTAAACAGAAAAAAACTGTGGTGGTTAATTCTATGCATCAACTTCACTGAGCTAAGGGACACCAAGATATTTGGGAAACATTCTTTCTGAGTGCTTTTGTGAGGGTGCTTGTGAAAAATATTAGCATTTCAATCAGTAGGCTGAGTAAAAAAAAGATCTGCTCTCACCAACATGGGCAGGCGCCAACCAATCCATTGAGGAAAATCTGTTGAGACATTGTTTTCCTGATGGTCTCAGGAATTTGAGCCACTTAAAAAGCCAGAAGACCTGGATTCTGATCTAGCTAGTTCTTTGTCACATCTGGGCTCCTATCCGAATACAGCAAAAAGGCAGAGCAAGAGCATATTCACTTTCTCTTTTGGAGTTGGGACATCCATCTCCTTCTGCCCTTGGACATCAGTGCTCCTGGTTCTTGGGTTTTCAGAATCCAGAATTTCTGCCAACCACCCTGCCTTCCCCCAATACTCAGGACTAAATTACACCACTGACTTTCCTGGTTCTCCAGCTTGCAAATGGCATATTGTGGGGCTTCTCAGCCTCCAAAATGGCATCAGCCAATTTCCATGATAAATTTCTTCTTACATGTCTCTCTGTATTTCCTGTAGATTCCTTTTCTCTGAAAAAGCCTGACTAATACAGAAGCTATATGGAATCACTCCAAAAGTGAATTACATTTCAGGGGGTCTATTTGAACTAGCTGTAATCAGCAACTCAAGTATTTCTTTTTAACTCATTGCCTGTGAATTACATTTCAAACTAATCAACTTGTTTATTTCTGCTAAAATTTCAGAAACTAAGTGATTAGCTTAAAATTTCTGTCCTGCCAGGTCTTTTTTCTTCTTAAAACAAAAGCAATTTTCTACCACAAATTCTGCTAAAGAGAATAAAGTCATTAAAATATATTGCCAACAAAATAGAATATACAGCAAAAATAAGCCAAGAATTAAGCATAAAAAATTTAGTCATGCATTTTCATTAGTTAGCCAGAAAAAAAACAAGAAATTCACAACAAAAATGCATGAAAGGAAAAGGGAAGGTAAAACTACGGGACAGTTGGCATTCATCCACTGGCACTTCATTAAATTGTCTGGCCCCTTAAATTCAAATCATTTTAATCAAGAAAATAAAAATTAAAATTCCAGAATGAATTAAGTTCAAAAAGATAATCAGAGCTGTTTTTCCTTTAAGAAAACTTTTCATGAAGAAATAACAGACGCCCAAAATATTTCCTTGTCATATGAATATGCCCATGATAGGTACATATGAAAACATATTTTAAAACAGTTAATCAGTAATTGTTTGCCATACATAAGAATATTACTGCTCAAAATCAAAAGATCCTTCTGATTCTTTTGCTTATAAATCCTTAGTTCCTATAAAGATGCAGTAGGTTGATCTATTTTATAAGCTTCCTTCTTTGTGGGGAAGCACATTGTCTGCTTTGTCAAGGACACCAGCCTCAATATCAAATACCTTTAAGACCAGCATGCAGTGGCTCACCCTGCCCCAGCTCCTTCTGCTCTGCTCACTAGGCACTGGCGATCTGACCTGCCTGCATAGGCTGGCCTCTATTTTTGCCCTCACCATGCCAAGTGTTAGCACAGATGCTATGAAGGGCCTCCAGATCCCATCTGGCACCAGCTACAGTAGGTTGATGCAGGTCTCACTTGCTTTCTGCTTATGAACATCCTAGGCAACACATTCTCTTGTCAATAACCTTCTTCAAGATCAACAAAAGAAACTATCACCTCTTTTCTTCTCAATAGAACCACACTTTCCATGTAAATTTAATAGATGTGTAGAACCTGCCTTCTGCTTACACTCAACAGGGATAACCGCCACCCCTGACACCACTCTTGATGAGCCTTCCCTGTCAACCCCCACCCTCACCCCTTGAGCCAGGCTGGTGTTTTACTACATTGGGGCATAAATGTGCCTGTCCTCTCCACTAAAACAGAAGCTGCTTGGGGCTAAGGACTGTGTCTTTTATATATTATTTCTCCAGCACCCAGCTCTTTAAGTAAATAAACATGGACTCCATGGGTTTCAATAAATCAACCCTAGCAAAATAATGCCTTCAAGTTTGGGAACACTTCAAGTCTGTACTTTTTGCTCTTGCTGAGGTCACCTTACGCATTTCTGCAAAAGTACCTGCGATCCTTCAAGTTGTTCCAGCATCTAGCTGAGGACACACATTGAAGATTTACCCCTTTTGTCTAACCCCTTGGCACCTCATGAAATCAACCAGTGCAAAGTGAGTAAGAATTCAGTCCCCTTCACAGGCCACAGAGATTTCAATTTGCAAGTAAAGTTATACTAGATTCTTTTTCATTTTTCATTGAATGATGAAAGAGCTTAAATGCAGACTTTTGTTATCCTGGATCATACAAAGGGAATCTGATATGCATTAAGATTCACTGAATTTTTGTATATGGTATTAATACAGTTATCTTATAGACAGAGATAATCATAGGGGTAAAAATAAACTTCTACATCTAATAAATTCTAAACCACATACTTGCAAAAAAGCAAATGAGCCCCTCTGCAAAATAGTTGATTCATTTCATACATAGTCTTGTTCTGATCTATAAAGCATTTAACATTTATTGTAAACCAGCTTAATTCTTTTTTCTCCATTTTCATTCAGCAACCTTGTACTAATAGCACACTCAGCATCAGGCTCAGGCCTCCAGACTTCCATACTTGAATCCTGTTTATCTATTAATGAATACATTAAAATCTAGTAAGCAGGTACAATGTTTTCTGGTTTACAAAGCACTCTCATATAAGAATCATCTGATACCAACAAAATCCCTTACATTTTTTTTTCCCATTGATTTTATTGCATTTTAGGATTTGGGGTACATGTGAAGAACATGCAAAATTGTTGCATAGTAACACACGTGGCAGTGTGATTTGCTGCCTTCCTCCCCATCACCTACATCTGGCATTTCTCCCCTTGCTATCTCTCCCCAGCTTCCCACCCTCCACCGTCCCTCCCCATTTCCCCCCAACTGACCCCAGTGTGTAGTGCTCCCCTCCCTGTGTCCATGTGTTCTCATTGTTCAACACCCGCCTATGAGTGAGAACATGCGGTGTTTGATCTTCTGCTCTTCTGTCAGTTTGCTGAGAATGATGGTTTCCAGATTCATCCATGTCCCTACAAAGGACACAAACTCATCGTTTTTGATGGCTGCATAATATTCCATGGTGTATATGTGCCACATTTTCCCTATCCAGTCTATCGTCGATGGGCATTTGGGTTGGTTCCACGTCTTTGCTATTGTAAACAGTGCTGCAATGAACATTCGTGTACACGTGTCCTTATAGTATAACGATTTGTAATCCTTTGAAAATCCCTTAAATTTTATAGTGATGAAAGCAGCCCAAAGAGGTTGTTGTGACTTTCAGAGAATGTTGTGACTTTTTGAGAATGGATAGGGAATACGTTGTGTCAAATATTGCTTCTGTGAAAGTACCTGCCTAGACCCTAGCTGTTCGTTTAGCAGTGCAGCCCAGGTGAACTTGAGCTTCCGTGGGACTAAATCAGGACTGACAGGAGTTTACAATGAGCATAGAATAGCCTTTAACATCACAGCCAATAGATAATTACACAGCTGAAAAGTTTTGTTGGTGCATCACACACCAAGAAATAAAATTTTAAATTAAAAGCTTTACACAGTGTTCACTAAAGCTTGGCATTTTTGTTATTATGAGAACTATTTTTGCCATTATATTCCAATTTTTGAAGAAAAGGATTTTCTCCTTCACTTCCATAGGCTTCTTTGCAGTTGAAGATTTTAATGAAAACGTAATATGTAGAATTATGTCATTTTCTTAAAGAAGTTAGAAAACCAATTACATTGGATCAGTATTTTCCAACATCTGATCTATTATTCAGAGATAAATTTTGTTACCTTCAACAGCTCCTTCCCAGACACCTTCTGCAGAGGCAACTGATCTCCTCTTCACCTTATCTTGTTCCATTTCATTTCTAGGATTGAAGATTTTTAAAAATAAATAATCACTCTGCAACTGTGTCCTGTGAGTTTTAATACTAAACAAGCAAACAAGAAGATTAGTTCTATGAAGACAACACTAACTGTATGAACATAGAGCTTCACTCACATCTCAGAGGATGTTGTTCTACTCATGGATTCCTGAAGGGGTGACTCTAGAAACAGTTAAGCATCTTGTTAGATACACAGATTCCCAGGCCTAAGCCCAGGATGCCCTGGTCCAAGGACCAGCAATATCAGCATCTCCACCTGGGTACATTTTAGAAACACATATCCATTGGTATGAGGCCCAGAAATCAGTACTTTAGCCAGTCCTCCAGGTGATTCTGATTCATGGTGAAGTTTGAAAAGCACTGATATAAACAGGAGAATAAATCTCAATTCAAAAAAAATAACATGTACTGAGACCCTCCTAGTAAAGGCCCTGGGTTAGCTGCTGCAGGGAAAAGGAGAAACTCATTTCGTACTGTATTATTTTTTAAATGTTATTTTTCTTCAAACATTTATTGAGAAGTTATTACGTGCTAAGCAGTTTGTTGCAGGTTTCTTAAGATGTAAGTATTAGAAAGATACAACACCGAGGCTCAAGCAGTTTACAGTCTACTAAGACTTGAAGGGGCTCGGCAAATATTTTTCTGTAAAGGACCAGAGAGGAAATATTTTAGGCTTTGTGGGCCACATGGTCTTTGTTGTGATTTCTCAGCTCTGCTGCTGCATCGTGAAAGCAGCTGTAGATAATACGTAAATGAATGAGCATGCCTGTATTCCAACAAAACTTCATTTATGGATATTAATGTCTGGATTTTATACAGTTCTCACATGTCATGAAATTTTATCCTTCCCTAGAGTTTTTCAACCATTTAGAAATGTAAAAACAATTTTGGAGGTCTTACAAAAAGAGATGAGGGCCAGATTTGTCCTGTGAGCAGTTGTTTCCTGTAAAGTGAGGCCAGTAAACAGTCATAAACAAAATGGGAGGGTTCAAGTCTCTGTGACATCATCAATAGAAATTGGAAAGTCAGGGGAAAGATTTTTTCAAAGGAAAAATGATAAATACTTTCTTTGGTAAATAGTATTTTCTGTCATTTCCTATCCTGCTGTTTTCCTACAACAGAGCACAAGCCATTTTTTATATTTCTCTAGAGCAGAAACAGATCCACCCACTTAAGCCAATCTATTCCATCTCCCCATTCATACTAGACTTCATGAAAATAACACTGCTGACGAAGGTCCTCATGTTCTCTCTCCATGGATCCAATTGTATCCATTTATTTAGATACAAAAGCCGACATTTTCAATATTTAAAAAGGCAGAATATCTTCCAACAAGCGTGCACTGCACTACTTACATTCTCCCTCAATCACAAGGAGGCGGAGATTGGCCA
The DNA here is from genome assembly GCF_001604975.1 of Cebus imitator. NCBI lineage: Eukaryota > Metazoa > Chordata > Mammalia > Primates > Cebidae > Cebus > Cebus imitator. The sequence continues at coordinate 447,748 of NW_016107860.1, forward strand.
TGTACAGACAGCATTTGTGTCTGTCTCTAAAACTGCTGACTCATGTTGTCTACTGCTGGCTCCAGCATTTTGCGGGATCATAATTAACTCAGGCTTTTTGTTTGTTTGTTTCTTTTCTGAGCTTCCCACAGTTAAGTGTCTAAGAGTCCAGTTTTTAAAGATGAATATTCACAGAAATATAAATGCCGCTACTCTGCCAGAGCAAGTGACTTATGATAAAGTTCAGGTAAGAAGTCCTGGAAGCAACGGAGAAGCAGCAGTTGCTAGGAATCAAACAAAGAATGTTCCTAGAAAAGGAAGAAGCGCGTGAAACAGTTTTCAGCTGAAAGTAATCTAGGATGGGTAGGGCCTAACGCTAAAGAGGAAGGGCAAGTGAGGAGTTGTGTCAAAAGATGAGCCTGAAAAGATCAGCAAAGGCCAGAGTCCAATTACGCGTCTTGCCAAGAAATATTAATCTCTACCGTAAAGGTTATAGGAAGCCACTTAGTATTTTAAGGCAATGAGAAAAATCAAGTGGCAGCAGTGTGAAGAATGAATCTGAAGAGGGACAAGAGTGGGGGCAGGGATACCAGTTAGGAGGCTATTTGCAGTAATCCAGGTGAGACAGGATGAGGACCTTCACTAAGGTATTAGCAGTGGGGAAAGGGATAAGGGGTGAAATTCTAGAGAAATTAAAAACTCAAAACTGCAGGTCCTGGTGATCGCTTGATTGTGGCAGGTGAAGAAGTGACATTAGTCAACATGATTGCCAGATATTTTGGCCTGAACAAGTAGTAAGATGATGGAACCCTGAGGGCTTCTATAGGTGGGAGGAAATTGTTCAGAGACAGCAGTCATTCCCTGCAGGTTGTTAGTTTTTTGCTCTAACCAAAATACAATGACTTTTTTATCCTTTAACTTTTCATTATGGTTTTCTACACCACTTGAAAGTAGACACCCCACTTACAATTCGATGTCATGGCATTCAATTGATCAGCATACTCTATTCACTACAGCTTGGAAAAGTTATTGATCAAACACATGGAAATGCTGACAGCCTACAATTGGCTGCTTGAGATAAAGTAGAAATGTGACAGATGAAATGAATCTTGTCACTAGCATATTTTGAATAATGATCCTTGATTAGTAGTGGTTCCCTGTGTGGTTCGACAGGCCAACTGATCAAAATCAAGAAGGCAAGTTCCAAAAGTCATCTAAACTTTTGGGAACATAAACTCCATCTCAGTTATGCTGTTAACTCTTTTTAGGAAGAGCTCATGCTTTTAGTCTTCAGAGTATCCCACTTACAAGGAAGCAGTGAGATCAGTTATCAACATAACATGACTTCAAAGGGTCAGGAAGACACTGTAAGAGGAACATTGATCTCTCTTACTGAAGTAATAGAGAATCTTTTCTGCTAAATTAAAAGCCGTAGCATTAACTTGCAAGTTAGTTAGGATGTCATAGTGGAAAGATTTCAAGTTTTATAGCCAGAATAGCTAAGTTTAAGGACTGACAATGCTACATGAGGAAAAGCAAGTCACTGAATCTCTTGGACTAAGTTTGCTCATTTGTAAATTTGGAAAACATTTACCCCTACCACTAACCACCCAAGGGCTTTGTAAGGTTACAAAATAGGTAACAGTTGGGAAAGCACTGTACAGTTGTAGAATTCCTATGAATATTCAAATTATCATAATTACTATTGCCATTATTATCACAACTCTTTTGGTTAAGTCATATAACATGGGGAATTATTCTAGAAGCTACTATATTAATGCAACTGAGATGAACATGAGGGAAAGATGAATTGGGATGGGGGACACTCTTTGCCTTCTCACATAAGCATACCTCAATAGTTTCTCCCAGCCCCCAGTTCAGCTAAGGCAAAAGAAAGTTTTGAAAAGAATAGACAAAAAAAATGACAAGCTACTTCCTCCTAGCTAAATGCAGAGAAAGAGAAAATCAAAACAGAAGGAAACTCAGAAACGCATAAGAAGATACAATAAGAAACAGGAAAACACAGCAACAGCAGCACATGTCAACAAGCTACCCTAGAACACAAGTAAGATTTTTTAAAACCTTTGTTTTAGTAGTAGGGCAACTACTACAGGTACAAAAAAACGAAAAACTCCAATTACCTAAAAATGATTTTACATGATTGTAGAGTAATTTACTCTGACTACTTAAAAGATCACCAAAACAAATTATAAAACACATTATTAAAACTTGTGTGAAATTTATAAATCCCATACAAGAAGTCATATATCAGAGCAGTCTAGTAGGAGCAAAACCGACATCCTGAAGGAAGAAACTGTGATGGTAAAAATAGACTCTCAGAGCAAGTGAAAGCACAGCTGAGTTACACAGCTAATGACTGAGAAAAAGAAATCACGGAACTCGGGAACAAGCCAACAAAATCCAACCTGAGAATAATCTGTGTACCAAAAGACATAGAAATACAAGCAAATTGTCAGCCACTCCCAGGTAATAAATTAAATATAATCTTGTAGAACGTCAAGACATCAAATTCTAATACAGATATCTTGAAGGAATATGAAAATCCATTTGGGACAGTCCTCATTGAAATGTATCCCAAAGCCTACTTGTCACATTTTTAAAGTTTGAAACAAAAGAGCAGAAGAGTATGAGGTCTTGAGAAGAAAGGAGAGAAAAAAGACAAAGTTTTAATTAATGGGATATTTTGGATTGGTTTCTATAGAATACATTACCTGAGCACATACACTTAGATAGACTTATATAGAGAGGTCATGGATAAAATTTTCATGAGAGACCTCTGCTAAGAAATACTATTACCCTTTTTGTGTTTCTCTTACACGGAGTCTCGCTCAGCCTCCCAAGTAGCTGGGATTAAAAGCCACATCCAACTAATTTTTGTATTTTTATTAGAGACAGGGTTTCACCATGTTGGCCATAATAGTCTCAGTCTCCTGACCTTGTGATCTGCCCACCTCGGCCTCCCAAAGTGCTGGGATTACAGGCATGGACCACCACGCCTGGCTGAAATATTATTACTTTTATAAAGTGCATATGTCTGGATTCTTGGGGGTTGAAGGTAAGGTCTGGCAAGTGAATAACCTGAGGTATTAATTTTCCAAAAGGAATAGTACCTTTTCATGCCACCAGATGAGAAAAAATCATAACCTAATTTCATTGTCAGTTGAGATGGCACATTTTGGAAAGCAGTGAATCGGAGATTAAAGAACAGCAAGGCAGGCACTTTCTTACTGGTGATATGTAATACGTAACATATAATAGAAATTGTTTGGTAAGTCAAATTCAGTCTGATGTGGCAGATAACAGTTGTTCTCATCCACCTGTCTCTTTTGACTGTCTTATTTTTCTGCAGACTGAAAGCCTCAAGGAACAAGCTGTGTCTTACTATGGACAAGAATTACCTGATGCTCAGACTTTAGGCACAAGGCAGACTCTGAAGGAAATCAATCCAAAAAGACAATTTTTCTCTTTGAAGACTACAGGTAACTTTCTAAAGTGGTAGAAAGCCTTAAAAAAATCTATAATGTCTCACAGCTAAAAAATATCCCGAAAAGGATAAATGGAGAGTTTAAAGCAATGAAAGATTTCAAGGACTTGCAATCTACTTAAGGGCTGGTAGATTGCAAGAGTAGCAAAAGAAATGGTTAGAAATGTCAAACAAAAGAGTTAATTATATCATATTTTGAGAAGCACAAAATATAAATAATATTTTTAAAGTGCCCCAGACTATGTGAAAGGTAATAGCCAGCATGGAATTTGGATTTCATATCGCACCTGAAAAGGTATTCAAGATTAACTTACTTTGTTGAAATATGTAGTAAAAGTAATGTAATAATAGTGTCAAAATATGTGTTAAATATATATAATCAGATCAGCAGATAATCTTTTTAATGCACAATAAAAAGTTTACAACCAGTTGCAGAACCATAATAATAAAATTGAATAAAAAATAGCAAATAAAAACTGACAGGGCAAAGGAAGTAGTAGAAAGCTATCACTTAAAATGTATAATGCAAATAAATTAAACTCTAATAAAAAGCACAAGTCACTGAACAAAATTTAATAATCTAATTAAAGTCAGCTATGCCTGTAGAAATACAAAAAGAAAAATTAAAAAGGAGGTTTCTATTGTGGCACAAAAATTTTAGACAAATTAACAAGTTACTATTGTATTCTTTTCAAGAAAAGCCTGAGAAAAATTATATTTAATAGGGTTTATTTGAACAAAGAATGATTCATGAATAGGGCAGCACTTAGAACCATAGAAGTCTCAGAGAGCTCTGCCTAGCAGTGTGAACGGTGAGATTTCATAGCTCAGATATAGGAGCAAAGTAGGCAAATCACCAGATTGGTTACAGCTAGGCATCTCCCTAATTTGGGCATGATGGAATAATCTAGCTGTCTGTGATTGGTTGAAATCTGGCTGCTTGTGGTTGGCTGAAACTCAGTTGTTTGTTATACCCCTAAATTAGGTTTTGGTTTGTTCATCTATTAAGATAGCAGTTTGTTACGTAGTAGTTCAAAGTACGAATATAGCCTCAGACTGATGGCTTCCTGCTTATTTAATATGTTAAACAAGCTAACTTTCATATAAAGTTATATTAAACAAAAAAATGTTAACAATGCTGCAGTTGTATATTCTAAGCAACATAGTAACAATATATTCTGAAGAAAATGGATTACAAATGGCAAATATATTGTTCCTAAAAACTTCATCAGTTTATAATGTTAAACTTAGTAGAAACAAAATTAAAAATAAAAATATAATAAAAGTTTAAAAATGGAATAAAACAATAATATAAAATAATTGTAAAAGTGAGAGCTTAGTAAAAGGAGAAATGCTTTTTTATTAAGTTGGTACAGAGTATTTTTTAAAAATTGCTTAGATGTTGGGATAAGAAAAACAATTGATAAATATTAGAATGGCTGAAAATCTATATATTCTATAATATTTGTTTTAAAACGTTTTATTAAGATGAAATTTACATAACAGTAATAATTTTAAAGTGAACAATTAAATGACAACCACAATTAGTCATTCACAATGTTTTACACTCAGCACCTCTATCTAAAATCACAGCAAATGAAGCAAGATCCAGATAAGGCTTTTATTTTATTTTATGTATTTATTTTGCCAGGAGCATATGTGACTAAGTATTTTACAAAGAGGAGATTTATTAAGGCTTTCAAGCCCCCAAAATTTGTAAACATAATAATAACATTAAAAACAATCACCTGTGGAACATTTCCTTTAGACCAGTCACAGCGTTCGGGACGTTACAGGTTTTTATCTCATTCAGCCTGTGTGACGCCTTCAGCTCTCCACAGTCTAAACCACTTATTACTCTCACCTTCTGCTAAGCCACATGTGATAGAAATTGGGTGGCCTGTCAAATAACTGGGGTAAAGGTAAATGGTTGGCATAACACTCCTGGAGGCTTTTGTTAAAAGTCTAATTTGAAAATAAATTTGTATGACAAAATAGAAAACACCATTTAAATCATTCTAAAGTAGCTAAAATGGACACCAAAAGAAGCTAGTATTACTGTCTGGTTTTCAGATACAAGGGGAAAAATTTGAAGTGTAACCATTTTATTAAGCATGGCATCATATTATTTGTGTTATGTGAGATATCATGTTCTTATAAACAGTTTTAATGATGTAGAAATTAACATGTTGAGCTTCATTAATATTTCACTTTATCAAATGAGATCTAAACCTGCTTTAGTTTCGCTTTCAGATAACTGCCTCCAGCTCTCTAGATGCTGTTCAGAATTGGTTTTAGAGGTTTTACAAGAGCATAAAATTTATTCGATGTCCATAAATATGTTTTTATAATCATTGTTACAATCATAATTGCTAGCATGGTGACAATAAACATCTTCCAAAAATTCTCCCTCACAAATGAAGCCTGTTTTCCTACTTGTACAGGGTAGACCTCAAAGTGAGGATGAGCCAAAAGAAACAAAATGTGCCCCAAAATAAACTGATCTGGCATTACTTATACATCCCTCATATGCATGCAGCATGTCATGTATGATATATGAATACACCCTATTATATCTTATAGTATCATACAGGTTGAATATTCCTTATCTGAAATGCCTGGAACAAGAAAGTTTTCAGATTTTGCATTGTTTCTGTGTTTGGAATATTTGCATACACATATGAGAGGCCTTTGAGAGAGGAACCAAGTCTATTCTCTATACACTTAGTCTGAAGATAATTTTATACAATATTTTAAATGATTTTGTTCATAGAACAAAGTTTGCGTGCATTACATACAGAAGCAAAAGAGGCCGGCTGTGGTAGCTCATGCCTGTAATCCCAGTACTTTGGGAGGCTGAGGTGGGAGGGTCACTTTGAGTCTCAAGAGTTTGAGACTAGCCTGGGCAACATGGTGAGATCCTGTCTCTACAAAAATAAAATTTTAAAAAGCAAAGGTGTCACTAACTCAGCTACTCCAGTGAACGGTCTGTGGTTGTTTGGCATCATCATTATTCTTGACTTTAAATTCACATGCTACCAATCATCAATTATTTTTTGCGCTTATTCCTACATAAGTACTTAACAGTAAAAAATATGACATACCATTAACACGCTGAAAAAATCATTTGTTCATGGTAACTTAGCAGCCCAGTGGCATCACCAGAACATGTGTATACGCTGTGAAACAACAGTGACAACGGTAGGTTTCGACCACCACCTACGATGCTGTGTTTTGATTAATAGTTTACTGTGCACTGTATTTTTTTTTTCAGGTGAGAAGTAACATCAGAAGCAGTTGAGACACCAGGAAGTGGGTGTTCTAGGGATGATGAGAGAATCTGCTGGATGGCTTTTAACAATGTTCCCTCCAGAGTCAGCCCTTTCATTAACACTGATTTTTGTTTTAGAAATCTCTCTTTGATTTTATAAATGGAAAAGATTTCTTGTTCTGTTATGAAGGCATGCTGCTCTAGTCCTTCCATAAACCCTTCACACATTTTAATCATGTTGTCTATAGACACTTTATCTGCAATGTTAACAGCATCATCTTCATTGTCACTATTATCACCATTACCTTAATTCAGAATCTTTTTTGCTATTTTATCATTGGTCAATGAATAAACAACTGGAGCTTCATTCAAGAAAGTTCTTTATGTTTATTCTCCGTTGATCTAGGGATAGCCTAGTGCCGTGCCTGAATTAATGAAATCACACTTAAAGGAAAGCACACGGTATAAACATTATTTTTGATGAGAATTTCAGCTGAAAGATGAACAGAACAGCTGTCAAGGAATAACAAAAGCTTGCAGTCATCATCCAGTCCAGCCTCCTCCCTGAAGAGAGAGCAAGCTGCTGGTACAAAATGATTGTGAAACCAATCAGAAAAGATGTCGCTGGTGATTCATGCCTTTTTGTTAATGTAATAATGGACTGGCAAGAAATTCACTCCTTGAAAACAGAGAAGACACAACCTTTTGCATATTATAGCAATTTTATTCTTACGCATGCCTGAAACATTAGCACATACATCTCAGCATAATTATTCTGTCTTTGGCATTCTTATTCCTGTAGAGGCTGTCTCATCAGCTTTAGTCAGTGTCTTTCTTAAGCCATAACACTAAAACAGTGATGTTTCATCAGTATTACGGAGTTGTTCTGGTGTCAGATTTTCATCAGCAATGATCTTGGCAGGCTCATCAATGAATTTCTTCACAGCTTCATGAACAACAGATGCTTTATCACCCAATTTTTTAAAAATGTAATACCGTATCTTTTCTGAAATTTCTCAATCTAGCCCGTTGAATATTCAAAGTTATCTTTCATTCTCAGTTCATCATGATAGAGCTTTGTTTCATGATCAGTGTAACATTAAGTGGCATGTGTTAACTACAGCCCTGACAGACCCACTCTTTTAATACACAACTGAGATCTTCATGTTTAGCTATACACGATTTTTCTAATGTTTATTAACTCTGGTTCATCACTGTCAGGATAAAACTTCAACCATTTGTCCTTCTGTTTATTCAGGTCATATGTGGTGGTCATTCCAACACCATAATGTTCTATATGATATTTCACACCTACACTGCTGTCTTGTTTCACCAATAGTGTGACTTTCTGTGCTTTCAATAAACACAAATGTTTCTTCTTTTCCTATCACTGTTACCCCATGCGTATTTGCAGACCTTTGTGACATTTTCAACAGTATCTTTGCACCACAGAGGAGAGAATAGACAAAAACACAGGAAGTAATCCATGTAGGTGCTGGTGCCGTGTGAGCCATCATGGGGAATCTGTTATTGGCATGCCTGGCCTGCACATGTGCCATTTTATTACCCTTTTTGGATGCACTTGAATGGGGGAATCTGGACATGTGCAGAAAAGATACATTGTAGCTGAATGGAGCTGGAAGGGTTTTTTGGCCCTTGGGTACTTTGAATACACTGTGAATAAACAATAAAACAATTCAATTTCATCTTAATTTCACCTTTTAACAATGCCCCCCTTTAGAGGAATCAAGGTAATTAGCAAATTTGTGGTGCGCTCACATTTTGACTCCAACCCATCGCATGAGATCAGGTGTGGAATTTTGTACTTGTGGCATCCTCTTGGTTTCAGATATTGGAGTATTTCATATTTTGAATTTTCAGATTAGGGATGTTCAACCTGTTGTTTAAGTAGCCACTTAACCAAAATAACAATGCCATGAATTTCTATGAAATAATTATTGAACTAGGCCTATTGTTCAACCTTATTTCTAGTTTGAGTACTCCCAGAACTCTTGAGCACAAATAATGTATCTTTGCAAAAATAGCTGTTCATTGCTATTGCTACTCTAATCTCTTCATACCTTGAAAAGAATATGACTGTTTTTTCCTTACAGTATAAAACCAAAATATAACATGGTAGGATTATTAAAAAACTATCTAACATACCTAGATGAGGTTTCAAAAATGTTATTTTTACTAACTTTGCCAAACTGTAAGGGAAAAATGAAATGAGATTTTCTTGCTCTGAAAAGAGTAGCATGAGTCCTTCCATTATCCACAGGCATAAAAGACTTAAAAGTCTTTTCTTGTTCAACCATTGTAGAAGACAGTGTGGTGATTCCTCAAGGACCTAGAAATAGAAATTCCATTTGACCCAGCAATCCCATTACTAGGTATATATCCAAAGGATTCTATCCAAAGGATTATAAATCCTTCTATTATAAGGACACATGCACATGAATGTTCATTGCAGCACTGTTTACAATAGCAAAGACTTGGAACCAACCCAAATGCCCATCGAATATAGACTGGACAGGGAAAATGTGGCACATACACACCATGGAATACTATGTAGCCATAAAAAGAGATGAGTTTGTATCCTTTGTAGGGACATGGATGAACCTGGAAACCATCATTCTCAGCAAACTGACACAAGAACAGAAAATCAAACACTGCATGTTCTCACTCATAGGTGGGTGCTGAACAATGAGAACACATGGACACAGGGAGGGGAGCACCATACACTGAGGCCTGTGCGGGGGGAACTAGGGAAGGGACAGCTGGTGTGGGGGAGGGATAACATGGGGAGAAATACCAAATATAGATTACGGGGAGGAAGGCAGCAAACCACATTGCCATGTATGTACCTATGCAACAATCCTGCATGTTCTTCAAACACGTACCCCAAAACCTAAAATACAATTAAAAAAAAAAGAAACGAAATACATTATGATTAATTATAGTAAAAAAATAATAATAAAATAAAATTTTTAAAAAGCTGCTTCTTCAAATGTGATCACATTGGGGTTTGGGACTTCAACATATGAACTGCAGGGAAGAAGAAACACAATTCATTCTGTAGCAGGATAAGTCCAATGCACCTCATCAATGTGATAACAACTATACAATGATTCAATTTCATCTTAATTTCACCTTTCAACAATGCCCTCCTTTAGGAGAATCAAGGTCATTAGCAAATTTTCAGACTAGATTTAAATTCCTTTTTTTTTTTTTTTTTTTTAAGATAGAGTCTCACTCTGTTGCCCAGGCTGGAGAGCAATGGCGTGATCTTGGCTAACCGCAACCTCCGCCTCCTGGCTTCAAACGATTCTCCTGCCTCAGCCTCCTGAGTAGCTGCGACTACAGGTGCATGCCACCATGCCCAGCTAATTTTTGTAATTTTAGTAGAGATGGGGTTTCACTATGTTGGCCAAACTGATCTTGAACTCCTGACCTCTTGATCCGCCCACCTCGGCCTACCAAAATGTGGGGATTACAGGCGTAAGCCACCACACCTGGCCTTAAACTCTTACTAGTGGTAATGAGAACTACAAAACTGGTAGAAAAATTATCTTGAAAGACTATGGCTTCACTGAAAGTAATATGAAGAGAAATCTGACAACTGAAGTAAAAATAAATGTAAAAGAAATAGTAATGTGGGTTTTTGAGAGTAAATTATCCAAATAATAGATGAATTGACATTTGACTAATATATACACAAATAAATACTTTTAGTGCAGGCAGTCACACCTTCTGTGCAAGGTGCTGTATACATTTTTGCGCAATTTTCTAAAAATAAGCTAGGATCATGGTAAATAATGCACATAGATCTTGCCCCCACATGGGTGATCATGGGGAATCTGCCATGATTGTGTCCAGCCTACACACATGCTGTTTTATTACTCTTTGTAGGTTACCTCTTTTTAGAAAACTGCTCAAAACCACTTCTAGTTTTGGGTCTGGCATGTAAGAACTTGGAAGTAAGTTGCTGCTCTGATCTAACGAGAAGTAAAAAGCTGAACAAACCAAAAAAGCAATGATGCTTCTTAAATCTGTAAGAGAAGTGAGGTCACAGGTCATGGGGCAAACAGCGCCTGACCTCCAAGTTGGAAAGACAGGTAAATATATAGAGACTTACAATTTACCAGAGCAGGGACCCAGAAGCAGAAACCTCCCTGGGAGCCAAAGTCCAGGTAGGAAAACCTGAACTGCAATTGACAAATTGCTGGAGGCTCAGGGAGAACAACTCTGAGAGTTAAAAACTCCAGGGGACCCACTCATTGGAGCTCTAGTAGGTTTTCACAGAGAATATTGGAGAAAAATTCCCTGAAAAGGGAAAAAAGAAGCATTCTGAAACATGGCAGAGCATTCTGTTCTTCTTCTTCTTTTCCTTTTTTTGGAACAGAAGACTATATTGATTTTGTTATGACATGTTGAGATATTCAAAGATATATTTTATCTGTTCTTCTTAACAAGGTCTGCCCTCAGGAGAAACTGTTTGACCAGGGCCTAACCTGATAGGGTTTTATCAGAGCCTAACTGACCTGGGGAGAAGGAAATATTTAACTCCAGCCCATACCAGCATCCTGTCCCATCTAAGGGGGCAGGGAAGCACATGTGAAGATCCCCATCCGGGACCACAGCCTCACCAAAGACTGAGACCTAACTGTAGACTATAGAAGGATTCCCCTCCTACTCACCTTAATGCCACATTACTAAATGCCTATTTACAGCAATTCTTTTACCTAGTATATCATGTCTGGCTAGCAGAAAAAAAAATTATTAGACATAAAAAGGCAAAAAAAAAAAAAACAACACACACACATAAACAAACATAGTTTTTATAGACAGAGCAAGCATAAAACCAGACTCAGATAAGTCAGGGATATTGGAATTATCAGACTGGGAATTTAAAACAACTACAATTACTATGCTAAGGACCCTAACAGATAAAGTAGACAGCAGTCAAGAACAGATGGATAATGTGAACAGAGAGATGGAAATTTTAAGAAGGAACAAAACGCTAACGATCAAAACCACTGTAACAGAAATGCAGAACGCATTTGACAGTCTCTTTAGCAGGCTGGACATGGCTGAGGAAAGAATTTCTGAACATGAGGATAAAAGTTCCAATAGAAACCTCCAAAACTGGAAAGCAACAAGAAAAGACTTAAAAAGACAGAACAGGCCGGGCACAGCGGCTCACGGCTGTAATCCCAGGACTTTGGGAGGCCGAGACAGGTGGATCACAAGGTCAGGAGTTCAAGATCAGCCTGACAAACATGGTGAAACCCCACTGCTGCTAAAAATACAAAAATTAGCCAAGCATGATAGTGCGTGCCTGTCATCCCAGCTACTCAGGAGGCTGAGGCAGGAGAATCTCTTGAACCTGGAAACCGGAGGTTGCAGTGAGCTGAGATTGCACCACTGCACTCCAACCTGGGTGACAGAGTAAGACTCAGTCTCAAAAAAATAAAAAAGACAGAATAAAATATTCAAGAACTGTGGGACAACTTAACATACGCATAATGCAAACACCTGAAAGATGAGAAAGAAAGGAACAAGAATATTTCAAACACTATGTTGAGAATTTCCACAAATTAATGTCAGGAATCAAATCACAGTCAGAAAGTTCAGAGAATTCAAGCACAATAAATACACCTGATAGTGGTGGCAAATATCTGAATTACCGACAGGCCAGCAGCAATCTCACTTCTTGCCTCCTCAGAAGAAAAAATTCCACTGGGAGACAGAAGGCAGAAAAAGAGACCAAGGTAAGTTTCAGAGCAGGAGTGAAAGTTTATTGAAAAGCTTTAGAGCAGGAAAGAAAGGAAAGTACAATTGGAAGAGACCCAAGTGGGCTCTTTGGAGGTTAAGTGCCCTGTTTAAACTCGATGCTAGGATTTTATGTGCTGGCCTATTTCTGATGCCTTATGCCCCTTTCTCTTTATTCTCCCCTGGGGCGAGCTGCCCACATGTGCAGTGCCCTCCATAGGCTTGGGAGGTAAGCACATGCAGTGTATTTAGGAGGTTGTATGAGTCCCCATCCGAGGCTTTCTTCCCTTTTCTGATGCAATGCCTCCCAAAGGCTATACTCTACCATTTTGTCTCTTAATGTGCATGCTCGAGCTTACTCGCCCAATTTCTGAGATTTTATTGAAAGCTGATTACCAATTTCAAGTGTTTTCATCCACCTGGGAAATTGCCTCTCCCTTGGGCCAGGTGCCAATTATCATTTTTAGAGAGACAGTGTGATAACTGGTGAACCATCACCTGATGGTCACCTGACATTCCTGGTGCATGGTGGGGGAACCCCTTTCGTGCCCTGCTCAGGTCTGGCCAAGTGTCTACTGTAATATACCTTGGTGTAGCATTTTCAAACTATAGAAAATCAAAGATAAAGAAAAAAATCTTAAAAGAAGTCAGAGAAAAAATAGCAAAACTAAGAGGAATATCTAACATAGAGAAGAGCAAAAATACAAAGAATATCTAACTTCTCAGAAACTATGTATATTAGGGTTTTCCAGAGAAATAGAATTGATAGGGACGGGCACGGTGGCTCACACCTGTAATCCCAGCACTTTGGGAGACCGAGGAGGGCAGATCACGAGGTCAAGAGATCGAGACCATCCTGGCCAACATGGTGAAACCCCGTCTCTACTAAAAATACAAAAATTATCTGGGCGTGGTGTTGCATACCTGTAATCCCAGCTACTTGGGAGGCTGAGGCAGGAGAATTGCTTGAACCTGGGAGGCGGAGTTGCAGTGAGCCAAGATCACACCACTGCACTCGTCTGGTGCCTGGCGACAGAGTGAGACTCTGTCCCCCCACCAAAAAAAAAAAAAAAGAAAAGAAATAGAATTGATAGTATATACATACACTCATATACATACATACATACATGTGTGTATGTATGTGTGTATTGAGAGGAATAAAGAGAGATTGAGATTTATTATGATAAATTTGATCACACAGTTTTGGAGGCTGAGAAATCCATAGTCTGTCATCTGCAAACTGGAGACTCTGGTGGTGTAATTCCAGTCTAAGATCTGAACACTGAGAACCAAAGGAGCTGATGATGTAAATCCCTGTCTGAGTGCAGGAGAAGATTGATGTCCAAGAACAAATAGGTAGGCAGGAAGATAAGAGGAGCACATTCCTCCTTCCTTCACCTTTTTGTTCCCTTCAGACCCTCAACTGATTAAGTGATGCCCACTCACACTGGGCAGGGGAATCTATTGAACTGAGTCCACCTATTCTCATGCTTAGTCATATATACGAACAAAGAACGAAGGCAATGAATAGATACAGTAACAAATATGATAGGTATTAATTCAACTATATTGGCAATCACTTCTTATGTTGATGATCTAAATATACTAATTAAAAGACAGAGATTTTCAGTGTGGATCAAAAAGACAAGACTCAACTATATGTTGTTAATAAGAAGCTCATTTTAAATATAAAAGTACTTACATATTGAAATTAAATGGGTGGAGAAAAATATATGATGCTAACACTGATAAAAGAAAAGCAAGAGTAGCTATATAAATTTCAGACAGAGCAGACTTCAGAGCATGAAAAGCTATCATGGATAAAGAGAGGCATTATATAATGATAAACAGTTAATTCATCAAGAAGATATGGCAATCCTTAACATGTATGTGCCTAGCAACAGAGCTTCAAACTGTGTGAGACAAAACTGAGAGAACTTCAAGGAGAAATGAATCCACTATTATAATCAGAGACTTCAACGCCTCTTCACCAGAAATGGACAGATCTAGCAGGCAGAAAGTTAGTAAAAACACAGTTGAAGTAACAACACCATCATAACCTGGATATAATGAAATCAATAGACTTCTTTATCTACAGCAGAATATCTATTCTTTTTAAGTTCACATGGAACATTCATCAAGATAGACCATATTCTGGACCATAAAAAACACCTTAATAAATTTAAAAGAAGAGAAACCATACAATGTCTGTTTTACTTATCTATTTGTTCAGTTAAACATGGAGACTTTACAAATAAAATGGTATTCAAAGGTGTTCATGGAAAATATTTTATGGTTAATAAAACTTTTTTCTCACACATAGAATTTTACTAGTAATAAGAAACACCAAAATTCAATTTAAGTGTTCTTCATCTTTTCTGTGCTCTCTTCCAAGAGTTCAAGTATCCATTTTCATATTTAAAAATGTGTAAAAAGCGACTTACAAAATACAATGAAAGCAATAAAATATTGTTGAGACATGTGAAAGGAAGAATTTCACATGAGCAAAGATTATATGGTTGACTTATCAGGGAAATTCAAGGGTCTTGCTCTGTGCAGCTGTTACCTACTCTACTGTGAAATTTGTTAAAAGAAAATAATTTCTTGTTCCAGATCTAGTTCCCCCTTCTCCTTCCATTCTTGCCTTGGAACAAATAGGGCATTTGTAGCTTGAGTGTCTTGTGGGGTCCAAAGTTAAAGATTCTATTTGTACATATAAACTCAGCTTGTCTTCTCCCAGCCTTGATGGTAGATTTATAGCCCCACCTATCAAAAAGTCAAAATTCTGTTGCTTATTAGTCCTAGTAAAGCAGCAGGAGTTTCTGCAATGGGAAAGCTGACAGCGTAATTAATTGCAGCTGGAGAGTGTAGTGTTGGTTCCAGCCATGACATGTTAGCCCTCTCTTTCCCCATTTCTTAACTTTACAGATAGGAGTTGGGCTCTAAGGATCCATATTAAACCAAAATCAGATTTTCATGATAGTGAAGATCTGCTCATAGGCTGGGAAGACTGAGATTCGATAATATAGCATTGGTTGGTATCACATGTTTGCTCAAGAATTTCCGTGCAGAAGTCTGACTGCTGTTTGGTGGTGGTGTGGGGTGGTCAACCAAGTGAGAGAGTGGAACAGCTACAGAGGAAAGGTATCTTCCTGGTTTTCCTATGAAGTTTCTTTTATAAAACATGATAATGAAGAGTTTATTTATAAACGTCCTCAGAGCAGAGGTAATATAAGTCATTTGTAGAGACCAAATCTCCCAGAAATATTAGAGAAGGCTTCACAATCCATTCTTGTTGTCATGCACAAATACTTTCTGGACATCTGTTGTGACAGGACACCACAGTGGACACTAGTGTTTTTCTCAGCAGCATTTTGTAATTTTCAGCATTTAAGTCTGGTATACATTTTGATTAAATAGTATATAAATATTTTATATTTTACCAATTATAAATATATTGTTTTAATTTCATTTTGGAGTTACTCATTGCTAATATATGGAAATACTATTGGTCCATACTATTGATTCAATAGTATTTCTAAATACTATTGGAAATACTATGTAAACAGAGACTTGAAGTAGGATCCAGGGAGGTGGGACATGTTCATGTAAGGGTAAAAGACATAGCAGTATAGATGTTATGCCAAGGGCTATAAAAGCAAGAGGAAAGAGGGAAACTCATAGGAGAATCAGAGAGAATGACAGGGATCGATAAGAGGTACAGTACAGGAATTTTCAGGAAGAAAAGATGACCAATAAGTAGAAATTATTCCAACAAACTTAATGAAACTAAAGACTAAAAATAAGTAAGGCAATTGCACTTAGCTATTTGAAGGTTATCAGTGACTAGAACATGCAGTTTCATTTGAATGTGGATGATGATTGGACAACGTGAACATAGCTTAAAGTAGGATAAAGTCAAGATTAATAGTCATCATACATAACAAAATATTAGAAAATTGAATCTGGCCATATATATAAAGATAATACACCGCCATAATATAGTCGTATTTATCTCAATAATGCAAGTTTATTGTTGAGATAAACACCACTATATTATATGCACATACACATGTACCATAAATAAAAAGTTGTTTGATTTATTAATGAAACTAACCATATTAACAAAATGGGGTAAAAAATAAAGAAAATACACATATGATCATTTGGCAAAATGCTACATCTATTCATGATTTTAAAAATCTCTCAGCAAACTAGAAATAAAAGACAACTTCCTTAATCTAATAAAAGGCATCTAGAAAATATCTACAGCTAGTATCTAGTGAGGAGAGACTGAACAAAGTTGGACAAAAGATATACATAATTTATCTTCAACATTGTACTGGAGATCCTAGAAAGTATAATAAGGCAAGAAAAATGCATACAAGTTGGAAAGAAAGAAGTAAAACTGGATTTACAGACAACATGATCATGAACCTAGACATTCTAAAAGACACTCTCTCAAAAAAAATAAAACTACTGCAACTAGTAAATAAGTTTAGGAAGGTAATAGCATAGAAAGTATGCTGAGACCAATGGTATTTCCATATAGTAGCAATGAGCAACTGCAAATGAAATTAAAATAATATTTTTCGATAGGCAAAGCCATCAAATATTTACATATAATTTTATCAAAATACATGCCAGAGCTGTATGCTGAAAATTACAAAACCATGTTGAGAAAAATCAATAAAGACAAAATAAATGGAAAGACTTCCTTGTTGTGTTCATAATGCAAAACTTTTAATATAGTTAAGATGTTGATTTTCTTCAAATTGGTCTAAAGATTCAACATCATTCTAATAAAAATCCCAGCAGGCTTGCTTCCAAAAATTTCATTTTAAATTTTAAAATGATAAGTTTTGGGAATTCAAAGAACCTCGAATACCAAAACCATTCTGATGAAAAGGAAAAGTTGGAGAACTTACAACTTGTGATTTTAAAACCTACTTTAAAGATATGGTAACCAGTAGAGTGTGGTTTTGGCCTTTACCAGACACACAGAGCAGTGCAGCCAAATAGAGTCCAGAAGCACCCACACCCGATTTGCCAATTGACATATCAGGAACATTTCATGGAGAAAAAATAGGTTTGTCAACAAATAGTGTGAAAATTGAATATCATAATAAGGGGAGTAAAAGAACCTCAGTCCTTCCCTTACACTCTGTTCAGTTATTAATCCTAAATGGTGTACAGACAAAAATGCAAAAGCAAATTCTATAAACCTTTTAGAATAAATTAAAAACCTTGGAGTAGGCAAAGATTTCTCAGACAGGACAAAGCATTAACTCTAAGAGTAAAAACTTATAAATTGTTCTTCACTAAAGTATAAAGCATCAAGAAATAAAAATGAAAAGGCAAACCTTAAACTGGAAGAAAATACCTACAGTGCATGTATCTGACATAAAACTGTGTTCAAATTATACAAAGTTTACAGCACAATAATAAGAAACCAAACAACCAAACTGAAAAGAACAGGCATGTGATTTGAACAGACATTTCATAAAACCAGACCCATTAGTGGTAGTGGCCAATAAACACATAAAATATGCTTAACATCATGAGTCATCAAGAAAATACAAAATAAAACCTCACTAGAGCACAGTTTGCCCACTAGGATGGTCAAAATTAGGACAATACCAAGAGTGAGTATGTGAGGCACCTGGATGGCATGTATTTCTGGCAAAGTATAAAATAGTACAATTATTGGAAAAAGAATTGATGGTCTTTAATAAAGTTAAACTTAAACTTAGCATAAGACCCAGCAACGCCACTCCCTGAATATTTACTCAGGAGAAATGAAAATGTGTGTCCACAATATGGGTTGTATATGAATGTTTATAGAAGACATTCATAATAGCTAAAGTGGAAACAACCCAAAAGTCCATCAACAAGTGAAGTATAAACAAACTCTGGCACAAACACCAGAGTACTACCCAGCAATAAAAGGTTATGAATGACGATACACACAACAAGATGGATTGGTCCTAAAAACATAATACTGAGTGAAAGAAGGCAGACCCAATAATGTGCTGTACAAATATCTAGAAGAGTCAAACCTAATCTATATTGAAAAAAAGCAGATGAGTGGTTCTCATGTAGGGGGAAGTTGGGAATGACTGCCGGGGGATACAGGGGAACTTCTGAGGGAGACGAACATGTATATGTCTGGCAACGTTTACCTAAGTGTAGACCTGAAATGTGTGCATTTTATTTCATGTAAATGTTATCCAAGTAAGATGATTTAAAAAGTTAAAAATCATGATCTATATGCAAATTTTATGATTTTATTTTTCTTTGTCTTTTTAAATAAGATTAATGTCATGGACAGAGGGAGGGGAGTATCACACCCTGGGATCTGTTGGTGGGGGGACCAAGGAAGGGACAGCGGGGGATTGGGGAGGTGGGGGACAGATAACGTGCAGAGAAATGCCAGATGTGGGTGATGGGGGGGATGGAGGCAGCAAACTACATTGCCACATGTGTACCTACCTATGCAACAATCCTGCATGATCTGCACATGCACCCCAGAACCTAAAGTACAATTTAAAAAAAAGAAAAAGAAAAAAAAAGATCAATGTTATGAGTCACTCTATGTCCTGTGTAGTTAGATTTGGTATAATGAGTGACTGTGATTATTAGAGATCCTTGTGCTAATAGACAGTGTCTTGACTGTGGTGGTGGATACACGAACTTACAGAACCTACGCATGTGATAGAACCACACAGAATTGCTATGGCCCAATGTTCGTGTCTCCTCAAAATACATTTGTTGAAATCCTTACCTCTAAGGGGATAGTATTAGGAGGTGGGGACTTTGGTAGGTGATTAGAAGTTATAGAATGGATAACCTTATAAAAGAGACCTTGGAGAGCTCCTTGACCTCTTCCATCGTGTTAAGACATGGTGAGAAGATAGCTATCTATGAACAAGGGAGAAGGCCCTCATCAGACATGAAATCTGTCAACACTTTGATCTAGCAAAGCCTAGCCTTCAGAATCAATTTACAAAACAATTATTCTCTGTATTACTCACAACTGTCTACAATTAATAAAAATAAATGGAATGAGGTATGCAAGGGATTGCTGGATTTTTCGAGAAACTTTTTTGTACTATTTTACCTTATCTATGAAAATATATTATTTTGACTAAAAACACATTTTCCCTTAAGTGAGGTACTGTATGCAAAGTACTTGACATATAGAAAGTTTTCAATACAAACTCTCTAAAAAAAAAAAATTAACGGCAAAATCCGTTAAGTTAATGATGTGAGCAGTTTGAATTCAGCTCCTAAAATATGATCCTCCACAGTATGTAACCAAGTAGCTTTTCAGTCCACTAATTAAAATATTTGAAACTTATTTGATTGCCCATACTAGTTTATTCTGAGTAGCCTTAGACGTTATTAAATTCTCATTCCATCTCTTCATTTTCTTCTTATTTTAATAAAATGAAAATGTAAAAAATGTTATATTGGCTGATTCCAATCTGATGAAAAAAATTGTCTGACAGCTATAAAGTGTGGATAAGAAAATACTAGTTCTTCTATTTTCAGAATTAATGAGCTGAAACCAGTTAGTGTTCATTTTCTTCTGGAAACACGCTTGCTTTTGGTTAAACTTTTTATACACAATAGAAAAGTCATGGATCCTAGAGACATGTTGACATGTTCAAGATAAAGAGTCTTTTTTTTTTTTTTTTAAATTTGTGTTAGTCTTTATTGGTTTACTCTTCGCATTGTATCGACGTGTTGGTGGAAGGCAATTTAGTCTCTAGAATCTGGAATGTCACAGTGAAAATTTTTCAGAGGAGTTTGATTGGGGCATAAGTTCAGGTTTAGGCCAAAAAGTATGTCCTTAAAAAATAAATATGACCATGATATCAGTCAGATTTTTAGAAAATAAGCTATGATTGGAATTTTTCTTTCATGAATTCAATTTGCTGAATTTAAATACACACTGTGCAAAGCCCTGTGTTGGGACAGTAGAGAAAACACAAACAAGAAAGGCACTGTCCCTACATACTTAAGAAAACCCAAGACTTTCTCGATTTGAACATCAATTTACATGTGATCTGGTGATTGATACAGCACCAATGTGATGGTGCATCCATGCGAAAAGGAAACTGTAAATAAACTGGAAATATTAGGTTAACAAGCCTCTGTAAGGCTCCTTAGAAATATGAAACTGTATTCTTTAAGTGTTACCTCACAGTATTCAGGGCCACTGGTGTGTGAATTAGAATGAGCTGTGAGCATGAGGCTTGTTGGGCCCCTCAGTCTGTAAGGAGGGCATCTTTGTGCATTAACAGGAAGTCCTTTCCTCTCCAAGACAGATGCGGTCTCTAGTGGGAGCATATGGGTGGCATTTCTATCCCTATTTGTCATCTTAGCTGGGCTCCTTCACCCCACCATGCTGCGGTGATCTGATCTCACCATGCAAGCTGAATTAACACAAAGAATACTGAAAACCAAATGAAGTTTTATCTTTTAGGACAATTCTGTGTTACATTTTCTTTTTCTGTCCGGGAAAGAGGAGATTGACAGACATGAAAGAGATTGTCTCATTTCTGTTCTTACCCGAGTGGGATTTCTTCACTCCCAGGCTGTAGAAGGCGATTGTTCCCTATTTGTGTGTGGCCCTAGAAGGCACAGACCACAGGAGATGTAGTAAGTTTAGAAGAGCCATGCTAACTATACTAATAATGGCTACTTTGGGTGCTTTTAAATGATTGGGCACTGTATTGAGCCACTTACACACATCATCTCATTTAATCTTTGAAACAGTCTTTAAGGGAGAAATCAGGCTGAGAATTTTACAGCTGTATCACCTGAGACCTGGGTGAGCCTAGTCTCCCAGCTCATACATAACTGCCAGTATGCCTATCTCCCTCCCTCAGTTTGATGAATTCACCACATCAAGCTGCCCCTGTAGTAATGGGGCCACCTTTTATCTGAGAACTTAGATTAAACGGTCACTTTGGAAACAGAGGCCCAAAAGGTTCAGAAACTTGCATAGTCACACAGCCAAAACTAAATGGTTGGCTCAAAGGGGTCCTGAATAAAGCATTTTAAGAATCAAAAGAGCCGTCATCAGCAAGCCTAGTCCATGAGTAGCATGGATCAGTTTGTAGTTTCTGTTCGGGGGTTAGGGAGAGGTGGATCAGTGTGGTGGATAAAGGCTTGAGCTTGTGGGAGTCAGCTGGGCCTGGGTTTCTGTGGCTCGCTGTGTGACTGCCTCCATTTCCATTTTGGAAAATGAAAACTATGATGATAGTAGCTGCTACCCAGGTAGAGTGAAGATCATGTGGGACCATCAATATATAGTCACTGCTATTAATTGTGGTCTGAGTAATACAGTGTGATGGTTAATATTGTCAACTTGATTGGATTGAGGGATGCAAACTATTGTGTCCTGGGTGTGCCTGTGAGGGTGTTGCCAAAGGAAATTAACATTTGAGTCAGTGAACTGGGAGAGGTAGACCCACGTCAATCTGGGTGGGCACAATCTAATCAGCTGCTGGCAGGGCCAGAATAAAAGCTGGCAGAAGTACGAGGAAGGACTAGACTTGCTGAGTCTTCCAGTCTTCATCTTTCTCCTGTGCTGGATGATTCCCGCCCTCAAATATCAGACTCCGAGTTCTTCAGCTTTTCGACTCTTGGACCAGTGGTTTTCTAGGGGCTCTCAGGCCTTTGGCCACAGACTGAAGGCTGCACCATTGGCTTCCCTACTTTTGAGCTTTTTGGACTCAAACTGATCTACCACTGGTTTAGTTGATCCTCAACTTGCAGACAGTCTATCATGGGACTTTACCTTGTGATCGTGTGAGTTAATTCTCCTTAATAAAATCTCTTTCATATATAAATATATTTTTTTTTTTTTTTTTTTTTTTTTTTTTTTTTTTTTTTTTTTTTTTTTGAGACGGAGTTTCACTCTTGTTACCCAGGCTGGAGTGCAATGGCACAATCTCGGCTCACCACAACCTCCGCGTCCTGTGTTCAGGCAATTCTCCTGCCTCAGCCTCCTGAGTAGCTGGGATTACAGGCATGTGCCACCATGCCCAGCTGATTTTTTGTATTTTTAGTAGAGATGGGGTTTCACCATGTTGACCAGGATGGTCTCGATCTCTTGACCTCGTGATCCACCCACCTCGGCCTCCCAAAGTACTGGGATTACAGGCGTGAGCCACCGCGCCCGGCTATACATATATTCTATTAGTTCCATCCCTCTTTAGAGAACCCTAATACACACAGGAACCCAGGACAATATCTGAATGAAAAACAAAAAAACCAAAACCTATTTTTTGATAAGGACAGGAAAGTAGTTTGGGAATTAATTTGATTTTTGTTTTGTTCATTTTTGTCTATGTGGTCATATAAGCACTGTTCACCCCTATACCCTGGCCACCTAAGGACCAGAGTGAATGGCTGGTATTCTGCAGACAGACTTCCTTATTTCAGGATGCATCATAGATGTAGATCAACTTCAACCATAGTATTTTTTATTGATTTCTGATTTTTGCATTGTGAATATCTTATGCTTTGGTTGACTTAACAATATTAAATTACCAGCAAGGATGCATACATATTGAATAATAGGACAGACCAGAATTGTTAGTTTCTTTAGCAACTTTCCAAATTAAACTTTGTGTGTCTTAAATATGGATGCCCAGGTCTACAGAAAAATTAGGAGAAGGTTTCAACATTTGTATAACTCAAAGGAATATGTGTTTCATTTTCATATAACATGAATCTCATGTACACATGACTTCTGTGATATTGATAGACACATCAATTGAACTTTAAAATCCTGCTATGGATAATGTTGGTATACATATTTTGAATACTCTCTGCTAGGGTCAATGCGGTTTTTATTTGTACTCTAAAATCTTATGTATGGCTTTCCCCTAGGATCTGTGTGACTGAAATTCAAAATAAAAAGTAAAATCAACCACATGCTAGATATTCTATATGTGAAGGCTTAATAATAAATCCACAGGCTGTTTTTAATATCATAGACTTTTGTCCTCAAGGTAAAAATAATCAGAGGTCCAGCTACAGATCTATAGAGTTCTTTCTCCACACAACTCTTCCCCCCCGTGCCCTTTGATCTCTAGCCTCTGCCACTGCCACCATAGCCTCCTGGGACTTCCAGCTCCAGGTCCATCTGGGAGACCACAGGGCTGTAAAACCTTAGTACCACCCCTACTCCCAGCACTGTTGCCTAGAGACTTTCTTTTTAGGCCAGTAAGCTAGGGCAATTATTTTCCGTCACTCAGGGGTCACTATCCTTCATTGCCTGGTGACTTTTTTTTTTTTTTTAATTTAAAATGCAGTTTTTATTGCAGAGGCTGAGGTGTTCGAAATATTTTTCTAAATATCTGGGCTTCTTTTTTTTTTTCTTTTCTTTTTATTTATTTATTTTTTTATATTTATTTTTAATTTTTTTCCCATTTATTTTATTGCATTTTAGGTTTTGGGGTACATGTGAAGAACATGCAAGATTGTTGCATAGGTACACATGTGGAAAAATGAATTTTAAAGATATTTGGAAAGATTTTGGAGAGAATGACTTCTTTTCTACTTTCTGGCCCCATCTGCAATGATAATCAAATTCTCATACCTTTAATCCATGTTGAAAGGAGAGGGAGGGAGATGACCTGTTCTTTGGATGAGTTTTGTTTGGGCTAAGAAGAAGCTTATTTTCTTTCTAATGAACATTATTTGCACCCTTTTAATTGAATATGTATTTCATTTTAATTGAGCTGTGTTTTATAAGGACCACCTACTCTGCTGGTAGGCTTTGACCACAACTATGAGGGGATCTATGGGAGGAGGAGCTGTGGTCTGAAGGAAGCTAATCCTGCAAAGGTCTTGTTTGGCGTGAACTCAGTTTGTGAAAACCATGCTTTAACATTTTTATAACTCCGTATTTTGAAATTATTTTAGATTTAAAGAAAAATTACAAAAAAAAGATACTAACTAGGAAATTAACATTGACGCAATAATATTAACTAATCTATACATCTTATTCAAAATTTGCAGTGTTCCTAATGTCTTTTTTTAGTCCAGAATCCAATCCAGAGCCCCATGTAAAAAATGTACCCATCGTAAGTGTATGTTTTAATGAGCTTTGACAATTTTATATGCCACATCATCACTACTAAATTAATACATACATTTTACAACCCCCAAAGAATCTCTTTCATTCCCAGCATGTCACAAAGTCTATATGCCCCTTTTTAGTCAACCTCCCCACCCTCTTTTGGTCCCCAAACCACCCCAAAACTGACCTGCTTTCTATTACTATAGATGAAATTTCACTTTTCTAGTATTTTAAATAGATGGACTCATATAGTGTGTACTTCTTTGCATTTGGCCTCTTTTGTTTAGCATCACTACTTGGAGATTCATCCATCTTGTTGCAACAGTAGTTCTTTTTTATTGCTGAATATTCTATTGTATGGAAATATCTCACAATCTGTTTATTTGTCCACCTGTTGATGAATGTTTGGATTGTTTCTGGGTTTGAGGTACCCAAAGGAGGACTCATAGGAAGGTGAACCCATCCTTGCCCTGCTACTTACTCCTTTGTCAAGCAGTATTCTTGGCTATTGAAGGTAAATACAAGAAACAGTAGCAGACTGGGAATCAGATAACCACTACATATTCCTGCTTCAAGGAAAAGGAATTGAAAGCTTTATTGACAAAATTGACATGGGCTTAAGGCATAAGTGAGGCATCCTCTTCCTCCTGCCTTAAACTTGAGATGCCTTGGACTGTAGATCTACCTGTAGCCTAAATTATTCACCCCATTGCAAGCACAACATTGGAATAGAGAGAAATAGAGACAGCGATGAGCATAGGGACTCAGGAACCAGGCTGCACAGGTTCAAGTCTCAGTTCAGCTAATTACTGGATTTATGACCCTGGGTAAGGGGATTTACCTTTCAGTGCCTCCGTTTTTCTGCTGTAAAGTGGGGTTAGCAATAACAACTGCTTCCTAGGGTTGTTGTAAGGATTTAAAAAGTACATGTGTTTAGAATGGTGTCTGGCACCCCAATATGCCTTCGCTAAATATTAATCATTGTTATTTAAATATTGGCTTCGTGCATTTCTCTCATATATGCCCGGATGTTCCTTGAGGCCAGAGATTCACAAATGCAATTTTTGTCTTTTGCCTTACCTCTAAGTCCACCACAGGGCTGAGCAATGAGTAGCTGCTCAATATTTATTTTTCAAATTGAATATTGACATCTGGATTGTTCACCATCTTCAGAGCAATGAAATTATAGGCATTCTTTGGTCGGTTTACCAAACTGAGCAGTGATATTCTGTTATCCTGAGTTATCATTCTTGTAACAGGCATTATCAATGCATTTGTATTTCTGGAAATAGTATTTGAAGTTCAATTATCCTCCCAGGAGGGTTAAGACAGAGATTTTGCTGCCAATAATGGGAGAGAGGTAGCAGACTATTGATGGTTAAGAGCAAGGGATCTGGTCCAGCATGGTCCAAGTTTAAATTTGACTCTACTTACATAGTTACTAGCTGTGGGATCTCAGGCAAGTTACTGACAACTCAGTGCCTCAGTTTTTCCTCTGTAAAATGTAGACAATAATAGTACCCACATCATAGGGCTGTACTGAAGATTGATGTAGTAATGCAAGTAAAGCACTTAGGAAATTCCCCTGCACAATGTTAAGTGTTCAATAAATGTTATTTTTTATTATTATTGTTATTGCAAGGTGGTATATTCCTAATTTTTCAAGACAGTCTCAATGTCAAATATTCTGTTACAGTAGCTTAATTGTGCTATAATGTATTGGCATTGATGTCCCAATTAGGGATTCAGAAAATACAATTATAGCGGTATTGGCTGCTTTTAATCTTCTGAGTACTAAGCTTACTTAGACACCTGCATGAGTACATTCTGCAAGTAGCAGTAATATGATTTGCATGGGATCCTTGAAGTTTCCGGTATGCAACAAGCTTAGACAGATGAGATAGAAGAAAAATCCCACTAAATTCTATGTACTTATGATTATGTAGCTAAAAGGACATGAGACGACTCAAATTCTGATTCATTTTTCACTGCCCCTGGCCACGTTACCTCTGCGAGTCTCATTGGCAACATGGGGACAATGTTTGCTGTCCCGTCAACTTCACAAGGGTCTTTCAAAGATTAAGAAAATGGACAGAAAAGCCCTATGTAACCTACAAAATGATATAGAAATACATAAGGTATATATTTATGTGAGTGATTCATATTCTGGCAAATTAAGTTTTCAGATAATAGAGAAGTCTTATACTTATCAAATTAATGACCAAATGGCAGAAGATTAAAATGCGTTGAGAAAATCCTTAGCCCCTAAATCATATTAATATATGCATATATTAATATGCTTTTCTCACTTAGCGCCTATACACAATTAAGGGAATCTCTACCTCTTATGAAGTCTCCTCAATATTTCTAAAAGTTCTTCTGATTGTATCTCAGATGATTCCCCAAAGTATTGTTGTCCACCTCTTATGCTAGCTTCTGTCACTGCTGTTACTCTCTGGCCCCTGGGCCTTGCCTCAATACCTTCTACTTTATACCGTGATTATGCCTCCATTGTGGCACTCTATCAATATTATGTGCTGCTGATGCTCTCTTGCTTGAGATTCGATCATGTAATCTCTCTAGTTAAGCTCTTCTCATGCTCCCCACTCCCCTCAGAATAAAGGGCATCAGACTCTTTATCAAGCCTCCACAACTCAGTTTCTTCTGATCCCTCCTCATCTCTCCAGCCTCAACTGTCACTCTATGCCAATCATTGATCTTCCCTCTCACCATATTGAATCCTTCAGTTTCTTCCACATGCCTTGACTTCTTGAGAGACTCGGCTTTGGTATATGCTCTTCCCTCTAAATTGTCTTCTAGTCATATCATGAATTCTTCATCATCCTTCATGTGTTAGCTTCAGTGTCACTCTTTCAGGTCACTTGTTCCTGACCTATCTCAGCTTCTGCTTGCAGCTCCTCTCTGCCTGGGTTTCAGATCTGCATCCT
The DNA here is from genome assembly GCF_001604975.1 of Cebus imitator. Taxonomy (NCBI): domain Eukaryota; kingdom Metazoa; phylum Chordata; class Mammalia; order Primates; family Cebidae; genus Cebus; species Cebus imitator. The sequence goes on from NW_016107860.1 coordinate 475,329, forward strand.
TGGTGTTAGCTGACTGCTGGGTCTTAAACTACAGTGCCGTGAGCTGGTCTAGGGTTTGCCTTCTTAGCTGTGTGCCCCTCTCCCTGTGGTCAACACTTTTTCATGTAGTGCTTCTAAATCAGCTTATTCTACATGGAGTTCTGTTTTACCTTGCAGTAGCCAATACATACGTTAATCTTTTAAAATGTTTTTCAGAAGTCCCGTCTGGGCTGCACACTGCCTTAGTTCATTCTACATTTTACAGATGTTTATTGTATACTGATTATGTGTCAGGAACCATTTATAGAGACATCAAAGATGCATGAGGTTGTTGTTTTTTAATAAAAACCAATAATTATTGCATTCCAGACATGCAGAAATGCCAGTGAATAAAAATGCTAGGTAAAGTGACTTTTAATTTACCTCTATAGGGTATAAATTAGTGGATGGCTTTGAATTTGGGTTTGAGTCCTACCTCTACTATTTACCAGCTCTGGGTTCCTAGATAAGAATGTTTCTAAGCCTCATCTGCGAGAAGGGGAAGAGTTCTGCCTCAGTGGCTATTGTGAGGATTAGATGAGACGAAACATACAATGTGCTTCTCACAGGGATACGTACATATGAAATGCACTCAATGCCAGATATCATTATTAAATTGAAACATCTCTGAGACTCTTAATGATAGGTATGGCCAATATCACTAAAACCTATTAAAGCTATCAATTGTAGAGGGAATGGAAATTGTTAGTCTGGGTTCTCTGACTAACCTAATAGTATGGAGTATTGAAAAAAGCATTGCACTGAGCATAAAGAACCTAACTTCACTTTGACTTTAGACACTTTGACACTAAATGACTGTGTCACTTTGTGCACGTCACTTGATATCTCTGGCTTCATTTTTCTTATTTCTAAGACTATGGTCCCTTCTAATTATAATATATTGAAACTTCCACAGCCATCCCTTTAAAGATCTTCAAACTGGTTTGCAGAAATGAAATTATATTTTCACACGCCTCCCATATTCCCTATTTCTACATTTCCTGGTATGACAAAAGGAAATATTTTTCTTGTACACAACCCTTTCTTTGTAAGTAACATGCTGGAATAACAATGTAATGTTTCAGGAAGAAAAATTTTATCATAGCTGTGGAACAGGATATTGAAGGTTAATTTGATCCTTGGTGTGGTCTAGACCCTGTGAGTGCTTTCTTTGACTGGTTGGACAGCTTCCTCCCTTCAGAATCTGCCTTTGAAAATCAAAGGGACATCAAAGGTTGTTCTGCTCCTCTCTGCAATACCATTGGTTATGAAGGTTTTCACGAGGCACTTCATTGATTCAAGGGAATGTATTCCAGAGAGAACCCAGACATTTAAATTTTCTTTGTTGCTTTTGTTAAGCTGTAATTTTTTCTAATGTAAGCTGTGTCTTTGCTACTTTGGTCAGCTGATAAATCTTTTTTCCTACTATTCAAAGGAAAATAGATATCTGAATTTTTATTCTAAAAACTTTGAATTCAAATTCTTTCTCATTAGAAGATGTGACTTTTCCACTCCTTTATTGGGTAAAAGAATAAGAAAAATTGTATTAGTATGATTAATGTTTTAGAAGAAATTTCACATGAAGTTCTTTATGATGTATGGCTATTATGTAAAATGGTAACAACTCTTTGTAATCAATGAGATGTTGGCTACCTTACTCAAAATTCAGGCAAAAATTGTCAAGTGTTTGTATATTTTGGCCAGGCATGGTGGCTCATGCCTGTAATCCCAGCACTTTGGGAGGCTGAGGTGGGCAGATCACCTGAGATTGGGAGTTCAAGACCAGCCTGACCAACATGGAGAAATCTCGTCTCTACTCAAAATACAAAATTAGCTAGGCATGGTGGTGCATGCCTGTAATCCCAGATACTTGGGAGGCTGAGGAAGGAGAATCACTTGAACCCAGGAGGTGGAGGTTGCAGTGAGTCAAGATCACGCCATTGCACTTCAGCCTGGGCAGCAAGAGCAAAACTCTGTCTCAAAAAAAAAAAAAAAAAAAAAAGTGTTTATGTCTTTTGTGAAAGATTTGAGACTCTAATAGAATATTTTCATTTTAAACACCAGGAATTAAGGTGGGAAACATTTTACCCTAATTCCAATTATTTCTTCCTATCCACTATTTAAACTGGGAGCATTCTTCACCCAGGTTTAGTACTGGATAGGAATAAAAGATAAAAGAAGAGAGTGAGAGGGTTAGTAGGGATGAGAAAGTTACAGTTGGAGCAATAAAGATTTCATAAGTTCAATCAGTCTAGATGTATTGACCATCCTGTTATGTGGAAGGAAAATACTAGTCACTTGGTGGTACAAATGAATAGGAAATGACAATGGCTTTCCAGGGACTCACAAACTTGTGAGAGAGAGATGGAGAAATGCATGTTTTACTAATCTGTGGCTGACTGTGGTAAGGCTATTACATAGACACTAAGGATAAGTCAAGATCCGAGACTCCAAGGGGAGACAGACCTGGTTAAACCCAGCCCTGCTCTTTACACTTCACGTAAACTTGGGCAAGGCATTGACCATTCTAATAGTAAGTTTCTTCCCCTGTAAATGGAAATAATGACATCTATGAGGGTCACTGTGAAGATTATGCATAGGGTATTATATAGTTATGTGCATCAAGTATAATATGTAGAGATGGATAAAAGCATTGGCACAATGCCACATATATAGTAGGAGTTCACAAATGGTAACTAGGCGGTATGACATCTAGGGAAGGGAGAGTTTAAGTCCTGCTAAGGAATTGTAGACAGCATCTTGGAGAAAGTGAGATTTTATTTCAGTCTTAAAGAGTGAATAGGTATCTGAGAGAGGCCATGGAAGGAAAAGCCATTCTGGGCAGGGGAAGCTGTATATTCAGAGGTTTGAAAGTACAGAGAGGGAGGACCAGAGGACACGGAGGATTTGGTAAGGTGGGAGATTATTTGGATGTACTGCTCATGGTCAGATTTTGGAGGTTTTTGAATGCTAGGTCAAGAAATCTGGACTTTAATGTCAGTAAAAGCTACACATTGGAAATAAATTTTATAACTTCAAAGAGCTTTTTAATATATTATTATTTTCATCTTTATAGTCTATGAGATAATCAAGGCAAATATTATATAATCTCATTACATACAAGAAGAAATTTAGCTTTAAAGTGGTGAAATGACATGTTCAAGAATCAATAATTAATCAGTAAGTAGTAGAATTAGAACTAGGTCTCAAACACTTTGACCCAGACAAATGGCTTGCCCAATCTGACTGCAATGGTTGCAACTGAAGATATTGAGTGGAGAGAGGGTGTGGTTAGATCTGTTTTTTGTTTGTTTGCTTTTAAAAAAACAAAGGCCAGTGAGGGAGGCCTTGGAGGTAATTAAGGTGAGAGATAACAGGGACCTGAACTGAATAACTTCCAGAGCAAATAGGAAAGTGAGCAGGGACTCAAGAGCCTTGGTGTAGGTAGAATTAACAGCACGGGAGGACTGATTAACTACAGAGGGGAACTTTAAGCAGCAGCAATACCTGGCCCTGAGGTTGCGAACCTAATGAACTAGGAAGGCGATGTTCATGCTCAGAGAACTTGAGATATTTTTTGAGGGGGGAACTTGGCTGCCTTTGCAGCAACAAACCCTGTACAACATAAGTGAAATTGAAGGGTAACTAATAATATTTAAATAGCACCTCATGTTTACACAGCACATTCAGGTTCCTTATCTCATGATTGCATAAAGTAGCTAAGAATATCTGATGTAGTGATTAAGTATTATTTCTAGATATTTGTTCTCATCTATACCATGGGGGCTACAATGATTTGGCTACTGGAATTATATGAGTTAATATATTTAAATTACTTATAACAGTGTTTGGTATATACAAATAGTTCCTTATTTTTTTGCTTTCGTTGTTGAGTTCCAGGTATGCTGATCATATATGATAAACTGATGAGGAAAGTCCCACTGACCAGTTTGGTAGGGGTAAGGCAGGAGATGGAAGAGATTTAAAGAACTCAACCCCTGGAGTGTTCTCTATATGAATTTATGAATTTCAGCCTCTGACATAGGGTGAGGGAAAGACCATGCCATTTTGGCTTATTTTCTATTTTATTATTGTTTGCCAAATAAACAGAAATAGAAATGTTGAAACAGAAGTCATTTCTTCAGGCACAAATCTTTCCATTATTCTAGTCTTTCTTTGCTATGGAAAGCTAACTTTTAATTAAGAGTAAATTATTTGGTCACATTAGATTCACTTCTTGAGGAAATGGAATTTCTCAAGGAAGAAGAACTGCTAAATAAGGGGGAGCCTCCTAAGTAAAACTTCGTAAAATGGCGATGCCAGTAAGCTGTCAGAGAAAAGGACTTTGAGAAATTTATCTCAATAGAACATTTTAAACTAAATCCCCAAATCTAAAGTTTGTTGTCCTAGAACAAGGGAAGCACATATAATTTCATCACTGCATTAAAATAAATAAACAAAAGAAGTTGAGAAAATGAGCTTTCAGGAATATTTCCCCATTCGACTCCTGTCCTCCCAAGCATGTTTTCCAACACTGTCATTCTCTGTGCCTGCCTGCTGTCATTTATTTCAGTACTGTGAAGAAATTGCAAAGTACCCAGAGTTTGGTCTTTGTGATGTTGACCTGAAAATGATACCATAAGAGAGCCAGAGCTGAGAGCAGGAGGATACTTAAGTGGGGGCTTCAGCAATTTGAGATCACAGACCATGTTGAGATTGAAGATCAACGCAAGACTTTTACCCCAGGAAAAAATACAGATGAAAATATATGCAAACTTTTACCTACAATTTCAGAGATTGCTGATTCCCCTAACAGGAGCTGCACCTGTTTTGGGAAAGCTGACAGTGTCTCTGGGCTTCCCCTTTACCAAGCCCACTGTAGGGGGTTAACAGAAGAGAGGGGAGCTAATTAATCAACATGGTGGTCAGCGATGAATTCAGTCCAGAGCTTGTGAAAAGGGACTCAGTTTAGTTTGTTCTAGATTCTCATTTTCATCATTTCTTAAACAGTTTTCTAGGTAGGCATTACTTCTACCAGTATCATTAGTGTGATTACAAGGAACTTGATATTAGGAGCATGAGGGAGAAAGAATGAGGAAAGAAGACACATGATCTGAGTAAATTAGTCATCTCCTCTCAGTGCCATTTGGGTACATTTAACTGTTTTATACAAGGTCACATATATTTTCCAAGTACTAAAATAGAAGTTTCTTTTATACTAACTCACTGTGGTAAGTAAGGCCTTACAGAAAGACTTTCCCAGAGAGACCTCATTCAAGTGCAAAACTTTGAGACAGGTGGGAAAAAATAATCTGAAGGAAAACTGGATTAGAAAATGAGTGGTAGTGAGGCGGTGGGGTAAAAAATGCGTGGACACTAACAGTGAGGTGGACTGAAATGGTTGCAGAGTTTTATGGTGACATAGAACTCTTCTTTCTGCGCTATGCCCTTTAATATGTAGTTAATTTGCAAGTCGTTTGTTCACAGTAATTACCTCAGGACGTAGCCAAAGAATTTATGCAAAATTTGCCATTGAGTAGAAAGTAAATGATCACATAACTTCCAGTGGTGCCATTCATAGCCTCCTGCCTCTTCCAATTAGTGTTCCTTTTCAGCCAGCCCATAAATTGAACACAAATCAAGTGTTTGTGTGCTGTGGCAGGCCGAGGGTCCACACAGGCTTCCTGCCCCTCTCTGGAAGATCATATTCTGCTAAATGTAGTCCCAAAGATTCCAGAAAAAAAAGGACACAGGTTGTAAAGCAAGTGCGCACTGAGCCCACCTCTGATGCGTACTCACTTTGTGACGGCAGGGAAATCACATAACCTCACCCAACCGTGGTATTACCTCTTTTTTTAAAAATAAATATTTATTTAATTTATCCATTCATTCATTTTAAGTTCTGGGATACATGTGCAGAACGCTCAGGTCTGTTACATAGGTATACATGTGCCATGGTGGTTTGCTGCACCTATCAACCCATCATCTAGGTTTTAAGCCCTACATGCACTAGGCATTTGTCCTAATGCTCTCCCTCCCCTTTTCCCCAACCTCTTGACAGGCCTCCGTGTGTGATGTTCCCCTCCCTGTGTCCCATATGATAGATTAAATAAAGAAAATGTGGCACCTATATACCATGGAACACTATGCAGCCATAAAAAAGAATGAGTTTCTGTCCTTTGCAGGGAAAGGATGAAGCTGAAGGCCATCATTCTTAGCAAATTAATGCAGAAACAGAAAACCAAACACTGTATGCTCTCGCTCATAGGTATCCCCTCTTTTTAAGCATAAGAGATAGATCTCTTTCAGTGACATAGAATAACAAAATACCAGCTTTATTCTTCAGAATAGTACTATGAAATGAATACTATTATTCTTCCCATTTTACAATTGAGAAGAATACAGAGGTGCAGGGAGGTGAAACTGGCCCAAGTTTTCTCAGGCTGTAAGCAGCAAAGCTGAGGATTGAAACCCACATTGCCTGCCTCCAGAGACCACACTCTCTTAGTTTCAATTCTTTATAGCTGCCTGCAAATAATATGGATTGAATGAAACATTTTTCAAGGCAAACGTATATTGCTTATGAAAGAATAATGTTATATATGTGGTAGATGCTTAACACTGCTTGGAGGGAATCCTTTTCTTTTCCTTTCCTTCCCCTTCCCCTTCCTTCTCCTTCCTTTCCCTTTCCCCTTCCCCTTCCCTTCCTTTACCTTGCCTCTCCCCTTCTCTCCCCCACTCTCCCCACCCCTCCCCTCCCCTTCTTTCCCCTCCCCTCCCCTCCCCTCCTCTCTCTTCCCCTCCTCTCCTCTCTTCTCCCCTCTTTTCTTTTCCAGGTATATGGCTATAAGCAGCAACAGATGTTTCTACTTCCATGAGGCTATTTTTTAAAAGGGCTATTTTGGTCATAAGCCACGTAAGCACGTATGTGCTTTTGAATTGTCTGATAAAGAATGTTTTTACTTTAATTTGGCCTAGGAACATGACTTGGGGTATTTAATAGACTCTTCAACGGAGTCTATAACTTTTTTTTTTTTTTGAGATGGAGTCTCACTTTGTCCCCAGGCTAGAGTGCAGTGGTATGGTGATCTCAGCTCACTGCAACCTCCACTTCCTAGGCTCAAGCAATTCTCCTGCCTCAGCATCCCGAGTAGCTGAGATTACAGATACCCACTACCACGCCTGGCTAATTTTTGTGTTTTCAGCAGAGGTGGGTTGACCAGGCTGGTTTTGAATTCCTGATCTCAAATGATCTGTCTGCCTCAGCCTCCCAAAGTGCTGGGATTATAGGTGTGAGCCATGGCAAATAACTTGATCTTAGAAGGGATATTTGCTGGTCCACTTAAAGGTTCTGAATTTTAATAAATGGTCACAGAAAGCTAGTAATTCTCTTGTGTTACTGGAGTCTCATGATCAGCCAGTTTAGAAAGCTAGTTTTGTGTGATATTATTCTTTCTCATATATTTTCTATCAAAAGTATCTAAACCAAAAAAGGGATTTTAGAGAGGTCTCAATCAATTTATAGGTTTATTTTGCCAAGGTTGAGGACGTGCTTAGGAAAAAAAAGGAGACACAAGTCACAGTAGGATCTGTGGCCAGAACTTTCTCCAAAGAGAGTTTTGAGGGCTTCAATATTTAAAGGGGAAAAAGTGGGCAGGAGGGGAAAGAAGAAAGGAAAAAAAAAGAGAGCAAGTATGTAGTGAAATGGGCGGCCACATGCTTGCGAAGCTTTGATTAGTGCTCACTGAATCTGCATGTCACGTGTGGAGGGTGGGGATAGAGGAACAGTCAATTATGTATTTGTCTGATGCTCAGTAAATCTGCAATTTACATAAGATAAAGTAAAAATTGAGTAGAGAAAGAAGTCAAATATGCCTTTGCCTCACAGTGGGCAGAGAGAGTTTTCTAGCCTTGTGTTTGTCCCATGCTTGTGAAGAAAAGCTGTTAACTTACCTTGTCAGGGTGAAGGAGGCCACGTGGGAAGATATGTGGCCTCCTGTCTTGCACCCATCTGTTTAGGAACAAAAGAAAAGGTAGTTTTCTGCATGACTCAGTGTCCACGCTTAACTTTTCCCTTTGGCATAGTGAGTTTGGGGACCCAAGTTTTTGTTTTCCTTTCACAAGTTATATATAAAAATATTTCTTTTTATTTTTAATGTCAGTTGCTAATATGATTATTAACGTAAAATTTTCAAAAGAACCAGCTTTTGGTTTTGTTGATTTTCTTTATTGATTTCCTGATTTAAATTCCATTGATTTCTGTTTCGATTTTTTATCATTTCTCTTGTTCTGCTTCCTTTGGATTAACTTGCTTTTTTTCCCTAGTTTCCTAATGGATATTTTTTCTTTTCTTTCCTTTTTTAATTTTTTGAGATGGAGTCTTGCTCTGTCACCCAGGCTGGAGTGCAGTGGCGCGATCTTGGCTCACTGCAACCTCTACCTTCTGGTTTTAAGTGATTCTCCTGCCTCAGCTTCCTGAGTAGCTGGGATTACAGGTGTGCACCACCATGCCCAGCTGAGTTTTGTATTTTTAGTAGAGACAGGTTTTGCCATGTTGGCCAGGCTAGTCTCAAACTCCTGACCTTTTGATGTACCCACCTCGGCCTCCCAAAGTGCTGGGATTATAGGCATGAGCCACCACACCCAGCCTCCTAATGGAATCTTAGGTGATTGATCTTAAATCTTTCTCTTTTTCTAATATTCAGTGCTCCACATTTCCCTGTAAGCACTGCCTTCAACTGCATTCCACAAATTTTAAGTCTTGTTTTTATTTTCATTTTGTTCAAAATATTTTTATGTTGTCTTGAGATTTATTCTTTGACCCATGTGTTATTTGGAAGTATTCTGTTTAATCTCCAAGTTCTTTAGGGCTTTCCACCTATCTTTCTGTTATTGACTTCTAGCTGAATTCCACTGTGGTCTGAAGACATTCTCACTGCACATTAGTTTAACCAAATGCATAGAATTCTAACCAAAATTTTGTTTGCAAAACTAATTCCTTTTCAAAAGCCATTAAGTTTCCAGTCATTTTAATCCATCTTTGGTATGAGTGACCAAGAAAAGAGTTTTAAATTGGTTCAGTATTTAGCCAGAAATATTTACTATTTCCTCATTGTTGGTCAGTATCCCTGTTCTTAAAGTGTGCTGTTTGGAGAGATTTTCTTGAATATCTTGGTCTTTTCTTATCTCCCTTTTTAGAAACTCACTTTGCCACATCTCTGCTCCACCATTATCACCCATCATGATTCCAGAAAGATTCTTCTAGACCATGAATCATTCCTGTTACTTCTTCACTTAATATCCTCTACATTTTCCCATAGAAATAAGAATAAAATTCAAATGCCTTCCTATGACATACACAGTACTTCATGATTTGCTCCACCCTCATTTCTGTCCCTCTACATTTATAGAGGTGGGGATCTCTGGGAGGGCAGGAACTTCATCTACAATATATTTTTTATTTCTGTGTCTCAACACCACCACCAGCACTTAATATTTCTGGATGAATGGATGGATAAATAATTAATGACCTTGTGTTTTTCAATGCCTCCTTATTTGATGGTGCTCTCATTAGAAAGAGTTAATATAATGTTTATGAAGATCATTACACACTTCTGGATGGGATCCTGGGTAGTACAGTGGATTTGCATATTATTGTCAATTACATGCTCTATACATAATTCCTCAAAAGATGAATTGTTGAACAAAATAGAATGTTGCCTATGTCCTCTATATATCCTTTTCCTATGTGTTCTAGAAAAAAAAAATCAATCTATTAAGACCATTTGTGTATGGCAGTTAGAGAAAATGTAAAAATGAAATAAATAACTAAGTTTATGGTGCCCAAATAATGCCTCCAGCTTTCAGAGGAAGATGCATCTGGTGTCCAGGAAAATTTCGTGGAGAGACTGAAAGCTCCTCTGGTATCTGCAAGAAGGGAACAGGTTAGGTGTGAGGGGGTATGCATCTCCCAAAGGGCAAGAGCTTGAGCAGCCAAGGAACACTAAGGGCAGAGATAAGAGCAAAAGTAGCACAATCGCCACAGTTATTCCCTTTATGTTGAGACATTAGTATAATAGGATTACATATGCCTTCTGCCCAACAATTCCACTTTAATTTTATCACCGTTCTAAGCTCATTAAAAATATACTCTGGTTCCTCTCTGAGCCACAATGCTAATGAGGTAGCACTATTAGCATCGGAGCTTAGTCTAAAGTAATTACTTCTAGCCACATTTTGGCTTCTTCACTGAATGTGGAAAAGTGAAGAAGCAATTCTGGGAGTACTTTAACAGGTTTTAAAACAGATGCTTTCATTTGGATCACTGACTCTAGGAATCGTCAACCACTTGGAAACAGTCATCCATAAAAATAATTATTTCTGTTCAAAATGAATAACTAGAATCAGTTTCCTAGTTGCCAGAATTTTATCATTAACACTACTTGATGACATTCTCTCTTAGGGTATTTTTGGTAAACTTTAGTTTCTGTGCTGTGGTTTCTCATTCTACAAAGTTGTTCTCTCTTTTTCTTGCTCTTGTTTTGTCTTCTGAATTGTGACAAAAAAAGAAAAGAGTAAGGAAAATCAATCAATCCCTAAAGAATAGGGTTTATTTATGATTTATAATGCAGAGAAGGAGTAATGATAAGAGAAAAAAAAAGTGATTGTACTTATTTGTGGAAAGTATGCAATTGGGAGTAGTGGCACATGAAGGTGATTCTATTCCTATTCCTGTATTTTTAAGAACATAAAACAGTCACACCTTCGGCCATCTTTGGTCTCATGAGGCAGACATACTGGGACAAACAATTACTGGGCAGAGGGCTAAATGTCCCACAGTAAATATAATGTGGATGCTTGGCATCACACTAAGGATATCTTGGTTTTAGAACCATGCTTCACCATTGGCTGCATATGTGCATCACCCTAACTCTAAAGGCCCCTCTGCAGTGATGGGCATGATGATTTGCCTTCCTTGGCTCTGTTTCTGCTCCAGCCATCCTCATTTTCATTATAAGGTCCAAGGGAGACATAGATGCTACTTGGCTCACAGGTATTCTGTCTCCTAGAATGGGCTTGCTTAGCTGCTGTTATGTAATTCCTCAGCATCTCGCCATTGTGCCCACCTCCACATCTCACTCTCCTCTGCCCTCCAGCTGGAGCACCCTGTGTCACAGGGCCACGTATCAGAGCTCTGCTATTGCTCTTCACACTGCCTTTACTCCTGTTTGAAAATCATTTCTCCATCACAGATTTCCAACAGCTCCCTAGCCTGGTCCTAGTTGTAGCCCTTTACCCACTGACATTAGGCCAGCCACTTGTTTTTTTGTGCCCAAGAGGAAAGGAAGTGGAATATCACACTACAACTGCGAAAAGTCCACAGACTCTTATGTTATCCTTGGATTGATCTCTACATCATGTGGTATTCCTCTCTTTTCTTGCTGGTCATGCTCTTCAGCTGAACTTGAAATGTTCTCTCCACAAATCCTCCTCCAAGTCTCCTCTTCACTGAGAAGCCTTCCTTTCCTGCAGCCCACTGTCTCCCCACTCCTTCTCCTCCCACAGCACTTCACTGGGAAGTAGAGATTTGATATTTTTTCCTCTGTGAAACTAAACACTGGAGGATAGCAGTCATGTTGTATTGTATTTTTTCCTATTTTCTATTTCTATAGTATTTGAATCCATGATGATACGTGTACTTGTTTACAACAGATATAAAATGAGCCTCAATGAGATACTAGGCATTACAAGACATACATTCATTCAACAACTATGTTTTAAGATTCTATCCTATGTCAGGCAGTGTGCCCAACACCGTGGTGACCCTGGCCTCCTGCAGTTTCCGGTCCAGTGAGGGAGACATCACACAAATACATAATTTGCAAACTGTGATGAAATTGCCATGCAGAATTAGAGAATACTATAATGAGTCTATAACTGGGTGATTGTACCTAGTTTTAGGGAACATGGTTTTGCTTTGGCACAGTGAATTTAATAAATGAGCAAGTCAAGGAATAAATCCTGGTGCAAGAAATAATCCTTGCACAAAGATACTCCCAATAGACTTAATATGCTTTATTTACTAAATAAATCCACATGAAACACAAAGAGAGGAACTACTAATCATAATCAACGAAAACCATAAAGTAAATAATTTGATTGGAAGTAGCTTTAGAGATCATCCAAAGCAGTGCCGTTAAAAGGTCAGAGATTCCCTGGACCTTTGATAAACAAATGTTAACAGACAATTGCAATGAGACCCTCTAAAGCCCATGGATGCCTTGATAAGGACTGCTGTTCTAAAAGCACTTTTCCCCACAATCCTTGTAGATATATGGCATAATGTACAGTCAGGATATCTTAAAATTTTCCAATCAGAGCAATAGCATACCCAGAATAGCAGGTCCTCTGAAAATCTTTCATTTTTTCAATAAATTTTAAAGAAAAGATCCTTGAAAAAAAAATCCACAATAGTTCAAACATAAATTCAGAATATATTCTCCTAAGTCTTGCTTTTTGGGAGATGTATAAAAGGAGAAGTAATCTATAAAAAGACACATCCACAATCTTTAGAACCTTTGCAAATTAAATCAGTATCCTAAATAGGGACAACGTCAAAACAGAATGTTACCGAGTTTTCTTCTGAATAAAGTGAGCTAGTTTATGTCTCTCATAAACAGGGGAATAAAATCAAATGCTGTTTCTGACAAGTGCACATTCTTCCAGATCAGTTCTAGAAGCAGGAAAAAAATTAGCAAGGAACATATTGAACAGATGTAGGCAGCAAAATGAGGAAAAGTAGAAATCATTGTTTTTGTTTCTTTTCACACAATATAACAATATCAATGTCTATTCCATCTATAGATAGAAAGCACATGCATGATATTTCAAATTTACAAAAAAAATTCAGCGTTTAGAGATGCTGTTTTATAGAGGTGTTTTAAAAACATATGACTATGATCTATGAAGCCAAAATGTCTAGACTCAAATAAATTAGTCTGAATCCTTTCCTAACTAAGAAACTTTAGATCTACACATTTAACCTTCCTAACCGGTTTATCTTCTATAAAATGGGAGAAATAATAATAACAATAGCAGTAAGAATAATCTCATAGGGCTGTGTAAACATTAAGTAAGGTAATCCATGTAAAACACTTGGAACAATATTCGGCACAAAAACAATGCAAGAAAGAGAGTAGAAAGGAAAAAAAGAGCAAGAAAAAATATCTTCAAACTAAAAAGGGTTGAGTGGAAATAGAACTTAAAAATACAATTATGAGTAACAAAAGCCCTGAAGAGTCGAGAGGATTTTACAGATGTCAAAAAGAAAGAGGCAAAATATGAAAAAAGAAATCAGAGAAACGCATCACTCCTACCTGCCTGACTGAGCCTGTTCATCTGTTCTGGGGACTTCTTTCAGAATTCAACTCCCAGATGGCAATGGAACCCATGATGACTGGATGATACTCTTCTGGGTCTATTTCTGCTTTACAAACTTTGCTTTAAAATTTAAAAATGGCAGGGTGCGGTGGCTCACGCCTGTAATCCCAGCACTTTGGGAGGCCGAGGCGGGTGGATCACGACGTCAAGAGATCGAGACCATCCTGGTCAACATGGTGAAACCCCGTCTCTACTAAAAATACAAAAAATCAGCTGGGCATGGTGGCGCGTGCCTGTAATCCCAGCTACTCAGGAGGCTGAGGCAGGAGAATTGCCTGAACCCAGGAGGCGGAGGTTGCGGTGAGCCGAGATCGCGCCATTGCACTCCAGCCTGGGCAACAAGAGCGAAACTCCGTCTCAAAATAAATAAATAAATAAATAAAAATGGCTTTAGTGTTTATTTTCCAAAAAATTTCATAACTGAACTCAATGTTTATTGACACTGACCTGTAAGATACATTTCTTGGGGTTGCTATGAATCTGGCATACCATCCTCAAAACATGGTAAAAAGCATTAAATGCTGTCCAAATACCTCACCATCATGTGAAAATATATGGTGAATATACCTCATCATTATGTGAAAATATACGAAGAATTATGCATGGAAAGATAGGCACTCAGCATGAGGCAGGTTATCTTGAACAAGTATGACGTCATTAATTTGCTAAAAGAAGGACCAATAGGATATGATCAGCTCCAAAAAGGTTGTTTTAACAACTTTGCACCAAACAGGACAGGCCCCTCACTGGCATAGTGTGCACAAACATACTTTCTTCTTCCTCAGAGAATCAGTTTAGAGTCACTTTCTGTTCCCATTGATTCTACAGAACAACATTCTTTTTTTGGGGATTTTAAAAATTATTATTATACTTTAAGTTCTGGGGTACATGTACAGAACATGCAGCTTTGTTAAATAGGTATACATGTGCCATGGTGGTTTGCTGCACTCATCAATCCATCATCTACATTAGGTATTTCTCCTAATGCTATTCCACCCCTAGCCCTGTGCTCCCTGACAGGCCCCAATGTGTGATGTTCCCCTTCCTGTGTCCATGTGTTCTCATTGTTCAACTCCCACTTATGAGTGAGAATATGCAGTTTGGTTTTCTGTTCCTGTGTTAGTTTGCTGAGAATTATGGCTTCCAATTCCATCAATGTCCCTGCAAAAACAGTGCTGCAATAAATATATATGTGTATGTGTCTTTACAGTAGAATAATTTATAATCCTTTGGGTATATACCCAATAATGGTATTTCTGGTTCTAGATCCTTGAGGAATTGTCACACTTTCACAATGGTTGAACTAGTTTACAATCCCATCAACAGTGTAAATGCGTTTCTATTTCTCCACATCCTCTCCAGTACCTGTTGTTTACTGATTTTTTAATGATCACCATTCTAACTGGCATTAGATGGTATCTCAATGTAGTTTTGATTTGCATTTCTCTAATGACCCATAATGATGGGCTTTTTTTCATATGCTTGTTGTCCACATAAATGTCTTCTTTTGAGAAGTATCTGTTCATATCCTTTGCCCACTTTTTGATGGGGTTGTTTTTTTCTTGTAAATTTGTTTAAGTTCTTTGTAGATTCTAGATTAATAGATATTAATCATATTAATCCTTTGTCGGTTTGATAGATTGCAAAAATTTTCTCCAGTTCTGTAGGTTGCCTGTTCACTCTGATGATAGTTTCTTTTGCTGTGCAGAGGTTCTTTTGTTTAATTAGATTCCTTTTGTCAAGTTTGGCTTCTGTTGCCATTGCTTTTGGTGTTTGAGTCATGAAGCCTTTGTACATGTCTATGTTTTTATGGTTTTAGGTCTTACATTTAAGTCTTTGATGCATCTTGACTTAATTTTTATATAAGGTATAAGGAAGGGGTTCAGTTTCAGCTTTCTGCCTATGGCTAACCAGTTTTGTAAACACCATTTATTAAATAGAGAATCCTTTCCCTATTGCTTATTTTTATTGTATTTGTCAAAGATCAGATGGTTGTAAATGTATGGCATTATTTCTGAGATCTCTATTCTGTTCCATTGGTCTATATCCCTGTTTTGGCACCAGTACCATGCTGTTTTGGTTACTGTAGGCTTGTAGTAAAGTTTGAAGTCAGGTAGCATGATGCCTCCAGCTTTGTTCTTTTTGATGAGGATTGTCTTGGCTATACAGGCTCTTATTTGGTTCCATATAAAATTTAAGGCAGTTTTTTTCTAATTCTGTGAAGAAAGTCAATGGTAGCTTGATGGGTATAGCATTGACTTTCTTCACAGAAGAAATTCTATAAATTACTTTGGGCGGTATGGCCATTTTCATGATATTGATTTTTTCTATCCATGAGCATGGAGTATATTTTCGTTTGTTTGTGTCTTCTCTTATTTCCTTGTGCAGTGGTTTGTAGTTCTCCTTGAAGAGGCTCTTCACATCCCTTGTGAGTTATACTCCTAAGTATTTGATTTCCTTTGTAGCAATCGTGAATGGGAGTTCACTCATAATTTGGCTCTGTTTGTCTATTATTCGTGTAGAGGAATGCTTGTGATTGTTGCATATTGATTTTCTATCCTGATAATTTGCTGAAGTTGCTTATAAGCTTAAAGAGATTTGGGGCTGAGATGATGGAGTTTTCTAAATATACAGTCATGTTATCTGCAAACAGAGACAATTTGACTTCCTCTCTTCAAATTTGAATATCCTTTATTTCTTTCTTTTGCCTGATTACCCTGGCCAGAAATTCCAATACTATATTGAATAAGAGTGGTGAGAGAGGGCATCCTTGTCTTATGCTGGTTTTCAAACAAATTCAAAAGCTAGCAGAAGATGAGAAATAACTGAGATCAGAGCAGAACTGAAGGAGATAGAGACATGAAAAACCCTTCAAAAATCAATGAATCCAGGATCAAGTCTGTTTCATACCTGGAATGCCAGGCTGGTTCAACATACCCAAATCAATAAATGTAATCCTTCACATAAACAGAACCAATGATAAAAACCACATGATTATCTCAATAGATGCAGAAAAGTGCTTCAATAACATTCAATACCCCTTGATGCTAAAAACTCTCAAAAAACCAGGTATTGATGGAATATATCTCAAAATAATAAGAGCTGTTTATGACAAATCCACAGCTAATATCATACTGAATGCGCAAAAGCTGGAAGCATTCCCTTTGAAAACCAGAACAACATTCTTTAGTCGGTTGCTGCCACAATCTATCTGGCTTCCAAGTTGAGCTACTCCAAATGCAACCTGCACCACCTTGCCAGGGTCTTCAGACAATCTTCAGGCCTGTTAGGACACAGTGGATCCCTTGTAAGTCATTTGGCTCCTAGCACTTCTTGTGCATGCCAATTAGTCTGCGGGTTGCTCTTTTTCTGCAGACATTAGTACTCAATTTCAATTCTAGAAACCACGTGACTGAGAAACCAAATGATGCTGATGCCCAATGTTTGTCATCAACCAGGACATCAAGTGTCCTTGGCAAAACCTATCTGAACCCTTAGGAGAACATTTTTAGAGCAGCAAATATAAAAATTAAATATTTTACAAGGTAGAAAGGGAAAGTATTTACATAGCAACTAGTTTTACATGATCATTTGGAGGTAGGTAATCAGGGAGCATTCAAGGTAAACAGATTTCTGTTTTCTTCTGTTCAAAATGTTGCTTTCAATTCCCGTAAACCTATTGAAATGGTCTGCATTGTCCTGCAGGATCTAATGCCAAAAAATTAAATGCATTGGACTAGGGTGTTGGAGACTGTTTTTTAACTCAAGCTATAAACTGCACATGACAGCATATTTATAACAGAGCAATAATGAGGGAGGCTAATGGAGTAGTTGGAGCATACAAGAGAAATCGCAGAGAGTTGAGGTCTCGAGGTAGGGCATGAAAACAACATGTTGAATTTCTGCATGCCTTTAGCAAAAGGCTACTGAAGCCAGCTTACAAAGTGGCCCTGTATCTTCTGGCTCTCCTCAGATATTCTTTTCATGAGGCTTCCCTACTCTCAAATATATTACAGCTATCCCTGAAAAACAAACAAATGAACAAACACCGCATGGAAGAGAATCCTAAAAATGAATGCCATTGAATGATCTTTCATATTACAACAGAAAAACACTAAGAATATCATGTTGTGTTTGAAAGCTACTTATTATGTAAAAATGTCCAAACAGGTTAAACCCTACAGACAAATTTCAGTTAATAATATGCGCTCAGTCATAATAGCAATGATTTTTTTCCCAATCTTATTTCCTTCTGTTTACTAACAGACCCTGTCTGAGAGCCCCTACCCTATAGGAGTCAGAATAGGGAGTGCAAGTTGGGAGATGTTCCTGGTTCAAATGCCCCTAGAGCCAGTTCCTTAATCTAAAGCCCTCATACCCAGGCCACACACAAAGACTTTCCATGTGTATCATTTCCTTAATTTGATTTGCCTGAGGTCAGCAGTTCAAGCACCACACCATTTCTCTTTTCTAACAGCTATTTCTACCAGGCAAATCTTTTCCTCCTCAGCATACTACAAAGGTCCACTGTCCTGCAGGGTGAAAAAACCTCCTGAGGCACCAAACAGTTGTATGTATAATCCAAAAATTGCTGTTGTGGCTACAAAGAAAAATGGCTGGAAATAGTAAGGGAAAACCTTTGATTAGTGATGTGGTCTCTAAATATTTGCTTTCAATAAAATTGAACAAGGTAATTTAGTGAAGAACTGTTAAAAATAAAACATGAAAAGATGGTAAGCAATTTTTTTGGAATGTGCCTCAAATTGAGTGATTTTGTTATACATTAAGGGAAAAAACTTATTTCATTTCCATCTGCTAATTTATGTTAAAACATTTCTCCGTGCAGTGTTACAATGAAAAAGAGAGACTGCACTGATGCTGAGCTCATTCTAGCAATAACTGATGTTCATGAGACATTTCCAATAAAATTTTAGCTTCTTTGTATGATAAGTATCAACATAAAAATAATAGCAACATATATTGAGGCTTACTATGGGCCCTAACTGTTGTACATATTTTAACTCACTGAACTCTGTTAACATCCCTATGAACTAGATATTATTTTTACCCCATGTTACAGTTGAGGCAATAGCTGCCCAGAGAGGTTAAGAAAATTGGCCAAAGTTACACAGTCAGGCAGTGCTGAGTTTTGAGTTTAGGCAGTCTGATTTCAGAGTCTGTGTTCTTAACCATAACCCTGGATTGTCCCAATGCATGTTTAACAAATATATTTAGTTGGCATTCATAACCCAATCCAGAAACATTTTTTTTTGTATTTCAAGCCTTATGATGATAATTTGAAATTTGAAAATGCACATATAAATTTTTATTGCAGAAAAATATGATAGTCAATGAAAGCTATTCAATTTAAAAAAGTATCACATTAAAGAGTATAATGGAAGTGAAATTAAGATATAAGTTCAAAGAGAAAAAAGAGAAGACATAACATTTTAATTGTAAAAGAAACAGTCTTACCTGTTTCTCTTTTTAAAAGACACCTATAAACCCATCACACAGAAAAGAAAGAAAACTTAATATGACATAAAGCAAAAGTTTGAAAATGTAAACGTCTAGTCCTATAGGACAGGAAAGTTTTGATATCCAACTTCTGGGCCTGGAGAACTATCTTAAAATAGTTTTATATCTATCAAATCTGAATTAAATTGGGCCTGCTCAACTTTCATAGAATGGCTCTGTTTTCATAAAAACAATGCTCTTCTCTACCCTAATAACCCCGGTTTAAGTTTTACTATTTACAAAAATTTAGCACACCTGAATTCCAGAGCAAATACTAAGTACATGTAGCAATTTCTGGGAGTTAAAATGAGGCCAGAAATTCCGTTCTTGGTTTTGATTTAGATACTTTATATTAGGGATAAGATAGTATATATATACGTATATATATGTAAAATTCACTTATAATTTGAAAATAGCAAGTAACAGTTATTTAACAATCATTCTAGGATTCTCAAAAATTTACAATGTTGGGGTTTTATAATTCTTTCCACAAAAATATGCACTTTATTCTAATCTAATGGATGAATAATTGCACTTCAGTTAAGCAAGTTGCCAGTTTTGTTTGCAAGAGATTTATGATAAAACAATGACAGGCATTTATCAAAACTAAATGTAACATAAATCCCTTACAATGACAATAAATGTAATGTAAATCCCTGACTGTGTATATGTAAAAATATCAAAACAAATATAAAGCAATAATGTAAAAGAAACCCCAAAATTAAGCATCTGAAAGTGACAAATGTATTTCACCAAGTAATAAATTTCTACCTTCTACATCCCAATATACCTTATAACATGGTCTTAGGGGTTCATTATATGAAGAAGAATGGGTAGTCGGTGGACAGAAGGCAAAAAAATAACTCGTAACTTAATATTATTTTATGCATTTAGAATTTGACTTCAAATATGACATGCATGTATTATCTATTCCAAAAATAAATAATTTTAAAATATAAAAATAAAAATAAAACAAATCTTCTGCACTTTACATAAGCTATGTTTTTTATTAGCTTGCTATTACATTTCTTTTTTTTTTTTTTTTTTT
>NW_016107860.1:495506-511540 GCF_001604975.1 Cebus imitator
ACCAGGATGGTCTCGATCTCTTGACCTCGTGATCCACCCGCCTCGGCCTCCCAAAGTGCTGGGATTACAGGCTTGAGCCACCGCGCCCGGCCCGCTATTACATTTCTAATGAAATTACCCAATGTTTCTACAACACATATTAGTAAGTTGAATGACAAGACACAGTCACTGGAGTCAGCAAACCGAAATACTAAGCCAGGATGGTGAGGGACAGGACAGGGACAGGTGTAACAAGGATAAACTTCAGGGTAACACTACTAAGTACAACATGAATTAAAGAATTGAAAACTGGGGAGAAAATCTTTCTCGTTAGTCTTTGTGTTATTTTCTATTTTTGTGGAATATATGGCAGACTGACAAAAAAATCTGGACATCTCAGAGCTAAAAGACACAATATAATCCTCTATGTTATCGTTTCTATAAGATTATTCTGCAGGTGAAGCAGCATCATGTACAAGTTAAGAACACTGGCTCTGGAACCCAGATACCTGGAGTCAAATTATATCTCTGCCGCTTACTAACAAGTGACTTTGGGTATGGGATTTAACCTTCCTCACCTCCATTTCCATACCAGGAAAATAAGCTCTTAACAGTAACCATCTGTTGTGGACTTAATTGTGTTCTCCTTCCCCAAATGCATATTTTGAAGCCCCTAACCCCAAATGTAATGGTATTTGGAGATGGGGTCTTTGGGAGATGATTCAGTTGAATTGAGGTAATGAAGGAGGGGTCTTCATGATAGAATTAATGTCCTTATAAGAAGTGACATCAGAGAGTTTGCTTTCTGTCTCTGTCTGCCACATGAAGACACAGTGAGAAGATAGCCATCTGCAAGCCAAGAGGAGAGGCCTTATCAAAACTCAACCACAAGTACTCTGATCTTGGGTTTCCCGGCCTCCAGACCTGTGAGAAATAAGCTTCTGCTATTTAAGCCACCCAGTACATGGTATTTTATTACGGCAGCCCAGGCTGACTAATACACCCCCTGACAGAGTGATTGCAAAAATGAAATGAGATGGCACATGTAAAATGCAAAGAGCCCAGGCACACACCAAACATTCAGCCCATATCAGCTATCATTGTTAATGACAGTGCTAATATGAACCTCATGGCTTATAAACCAGTGAAACCATTTGTCACTATGCAAAAGGCCTAGTTTTCGTTGTATTTGATTAGATTTGACAAATATAAGTCACTTGATACAATTAAAGTTGGTAGATTTTGGAATATTTATGACACGCTGCTCAGGAAAGAGGAAAGCACCCTGCTGTGGTGCCTACGTATGTACCCCATGATACCTAAATTTAAAACACTAACAAAATAAACCCACAAAGTGTATTTAAGGAATAAAAATGGAAAAAATTCAAGATGAATGAAAACTCAGTGGGAAATACCTTATTCTAAAAAAAAAATGTTTCACTGTAAAAAAAATATGCTGCATTGTGCAAACATTGTGACATCATAATGATCCTTTAACTGCATGATAAACAAAGTGTTCAAAACTGCAGAATTCTTTAGAAGGCAGCAGGACAAGGGTGATTCTGAAATACTTTGTAAATGGCCAGGGCATATTTATTGGGATTCATTTCCAGGCAAGCAATCAGCTTGCTGAGTCACTACAATGAAACAATGCGCATGCTAGTTCAAGCCATTGACTTCTGTCACTTACAGCAGTACAAGTCTCAGTCAACTCTGTAGTTGACTGACTTAGAGATATCATCTCCTGAAATTGATGTATAAATTCAATTTGATTTTAATAAAAGTATTATAAATTTGGAACAGTAAACATCCAAGAATAGCTAAGAAACCATTGAAAAAATAAACTAGATGAGAGTAGCTACTGTTTAAAACATCAATAATTATTACAAGGCTATAATATTTAAAACTATGTGTACTTAGCAAAGGGGAAGTAAAAACAGACCAAGACATATGGAAATTTCATTGGGGAAAGACTGGACTTTTTTTTTTTTCCAAATCATATTCTGATCATCAGCTTTTCCTACAGTAAAAGAACTGTATTCCCAGGTTACTCAATACACACACAAAAAACTGATTACATGTTCTCTAAAGATTTAAATATGAAAAGCAATACTAAAAACTTCTAGAAGTAGAACATAGAAGAATACCTTTATGACATTGGAATGGAGAGAATTTCTTAAATAAGTACAATGCTTTACAAACCAAAGAGAAAATTGTTTAAATTATCAACTGCATTAGCCTGGTTTAGCTGCCATAACAAATTACCAATAGGTACAGACTGGGTGGCTGACATAGCAGAAATTTATCTCACAGTTCTGGAGACTGGAAGTCTGAGATCAAGGTGCTGACGAGGTTAGTTTCTTCTGATGCCTCTCCCCTTGCCCTGTCCATGGTCAGTTTCTCCCTGTGTCCTCACAGCATCTTCCCTGTACTTCTGTCTCCAAATTTCGTCTTCTTATAAGAAACAGTCGTATTGGATTAAGGCCCATTCTTAAGACTACATTTTAACTTAATTACCTCCTTAAAGATCCCATCTCCAAATACATTCACATTCTGAGGTACTGGAGGCCAGGACTTCAACATATGCATTTTAGGGGAACAAAACTCAGCACATAACAACATCCCAATAGAAAAATAGGCAAAAGATTTCAAATGTGCATTGCGAAAAAATTTTTTTAAAAAAAAGGAAACCCAAATGGTCAATAGTACATAAAATATGCTGAAATCTTATCAGTATTTACAGCATAACAAGCAAAAAAACTGCAGTAACACATCTTTTCACACCAGATTGGTCAGAATTTTAAAGTCTGACCGTAATAGTGAATACTGGCAAAGATATGGATTAACTGGGCTGTATATACTCAGCTGATGGATTCAACTTTCATATAATGATCTTGAAAAAAAATTTGGTCCATCTAATAACGTTAACAATATTTGGTTTATCTAGCAATGTAAAAATTTTTGTTCTTCTAATAATGTAACTGTTTCTGGGTCATGCTCTATGACTCAGAAATGTCAACCTTAGAAATATTAACTACAGAAAGTCTCATACACTGACATCAATAAGTTTATAAAGATTGCTCATAACAGGACTATGTGTGGTAACAAAAGGGTGAAAAAACAAATAGCATTATCAATAGCATTATGGATACGTAGTGACACAATCCTATGATGAAGTATTATATAGCCACTGAAAGAAATCTATTATAGCTAAAATTTAAAAATGTAGATGAATCTGAGAAACATAAAAGTGAGTGGAAAAAAGCAATTCAAAATAAAAAGAGGTTTGATTTCTATAAATTTCAAAAACATTCAAAACATAAAAGGATTTTTTTTAGAGATACAAACATACATGATTAAAACCATAAGGAAAGAAAAGGAGAAAATAAACATAAAATCCAGGATAATGATGCCGCTAAGGAAGTCAGAAGACAGTAGGCTGTGAGGGAGGGACACATAATAGAGAGGCATTTATCGAACTCATTCTAAACCCTGTAAAATTTATCACATATTTTAATTATGGTTATGTTCTCAATACACAAAAATATTTTAAAGTAAAAAAATTCAATATGTAAAGGCACATGAAGGAATGTGAGATAAAAATGCTACAGATGTCTTTCTTATTAGAAATGAACAATTTAAACATCTATATAACTTGGTTATATTTTTGTCAAGTTTCAAACGCTGTCTTCCTCATTTTAAATTGTAAGATCATCATGTAATAAAAGTGTAATGGAAAGACTATTAGTTAATAATCTCATTTGTAAAACACTGCACCAAGATAAATGTCAACATGCTATAAAATGATGATTTTCCCACAAATCTTAAATACTCTATAAGGACAACTTTCTACTATATTACATTTTTGTAATTTCTAAAAAGATCCTCCTTTTATCTATTTCACAACAGCCTGTAATGAGACAGTATATTCCTCCTGCCATGCATAACATTTCAAAGTTATAGGAAGTATGCTGAGATTGACTTTAGGGGAAAGGACCCACATAGATGGGTCTCAGTTCTTTAAATTAAATGTTCAAATTCAGAATGCATGCATGTGTTTAAACATACAAGCAGTATTTTTCTAAAAAAGGAATCAGAATCTGAATCTGAATAACAGACCGTCTGGCAGAGGAAGATAAATTTCATAATGACCTCTCACCATTTTGCAAAACCCAAGATTCCATATATGGAGCTTCTACCTAGACTCAGGATTCCACAGTCTAATTGAGTTGCCAAATATTGGACCAAGAGGAAGAGAAAAATTATACACTGTGTTCTGCTTCACCTTATGTTGCTCCAGAAAAACATGCAATGTACTCTCAGTGGACATGCTCAGCCCTACAAGCCTGGGAGAGTGGCTGCCAGTACTCTGGGCTGCTGGCAAGGGTGGATAGATTACAGAAGGTGAGGCCTAAGAAGGGAGATGCAGCTTGTCTTATGAAATAGCACCAGATCTCTGCCCTAACCTTTGCCTATTCAATAGATATTTTTTATTTTTTTAGTGTAATTCAAAAGCAATTTATATGAAAAGTGTCTTCAGAGAAGTAGGGAACATTTAAATACAGTATATACCCTGTTAGTAACAAAGACTCCACCACCTTCCCAATCTTAACAAAATCCCAGAGAAGAGCTTCCTAGATTTCTGATATCTCTCTCCATCTATTCCAGATTTTCAGCTCAAACAGGAATGGAGCATTAGCCAAGAAAGACATATGGACAGACATATAGACCAACTGTGTTCCTCGTCAGGGATTTTCTAACAGTTGTGCCTTAAACTCCCATGACCAGATTTATAACAATTTCAGATGCCTTGTACCTTAAATTTCTTAATAATCCTAAAAATTCCATTCCTGGTTAAGTGTTGGGCATAATCATCCTAAACCACAACTAGAATAATCATTGAGTGGCACGTAATAAAAGCATCCCTGAACACAGGCCAGGAAAAAATAGGAAGCCAAATTTATTCAATTACCCAAAATGGAAATCAACCTAAAGACAGAAGGATATTTGTTTCCACTTGAAGATTAAATATACACTTTAAAGGGAATCCTGTCCAACTGTCTTCATGATATGTAATTAGCCCTGAGTGGAGTTAAGAGCTAATGAATTATATAACCATGGAACCAGGGAAGAAAACCACCTTCTTCACAACCTTCCAGGAGACGCTGCTGAGCATGACAGGGTGTAACACTGCTGCTCCAGCCTGGATAGAGTGACAGCATCATCAAATGCAATTAAATTTCACAAATGTCAAAATACAGCAAGAAAATCGTATCACATAATGTCACAGTAGCTCTGCATCTGAAGAAATTCTTTGCATAATTTTTATTGAGCATGTGCTATTGCACTGCATGATCAAAGCAAAAGGAAGAAAAAGAAGCAAGGGCCACTGTTGTGGACCCAAAGTGATCACCTGAAACACAAAGCTGTGATTTGCATAGTGATCATAGGGCTGTGGATTACAGTATAACAGAGCCCTAAATCAGAGGTACAAAGCTTGGGAAACATACCAGTGAAAATTTCTTCGAAGCTTAGGTTATAAGAGGGTTTATCACCTTCTATTCACGGGGCCTCCCAGCTATTATCAAAGCAAAGCAGTGAGTCTCAAGCAGAGCACTGACTGGCCACAGTGAGGTAAGTATTTTCTTTTGGCCTAATAAAAAGTTTCTTTGAAAAGAAGGAGCTTTATGAAGATGCTGGAGGTTTCTTCATAGGAATATAACAATGTTTGGCTGAAATTACAGGACGTTAAATAAATGACACAATGTAGAACCTTGAGCATCAGGCTCCGTTGGTAGAGCCAGCGCCCTAATCTGCTGTGACCAGGAGTGAGGATCCATGGGGCAGAAGGGAGTGGAGCCAGATGCTGGGAGATCTCGGACTTGGAAGGAAACAGCTGGCAACATAGTACACCCTGTCAGTCCAGAAGCTCAGGAGCTGTGATCTGAATTCACATGGGAAGGAGGAGGCCATGCACACCAGCTTTCTTCCCTGGAGCCTCCTGGATAGTCACGACCAGAAAACGCCAATGACAGCTAAAGGGAGCCTCCCATATGTGGGAAGCCAGGGAGTGTACGGTTTTACAAGCTTGAACAGACCATAAAAAATCACCCAACTTGCTCATTTCACACATCAGGGGAAAGAATGGCAAAGAGATTAATTGCACTGAGCTACCCAGAGGCTTATCCTGAGGATGCAGACTCCACATTTATAATTCAAGTTCTCTATCCCTTGCCACTCAAAGCAGACAAGCAGCATTTGATGGAAATGCCGACTCTCAGACCTGTCTCGGCCAACTGAACCAGGAATTACTTTGAAACATCCTCAGAAAATTCCCGTGCAGGTGAATGTTTAAAAAGAACTTATCTATACCACAGGTTAACTCTTCCAATCCAGCAAAGCACAGATTCTGGAGACAAACTCTGCAAGTTCACATTTAAACTCCTACAATTACTGACTAAGTGATCTAGGCAAATGCCTTAAACTCTCTGTCTCTCAATTCCTTCTGCAAATGTGAAGTTTAAACAAATGAACACGTAGAAAGTGCTTAGCATGATGACTGCATAAAGTTAAGTCAAGTTTTAGCAATTATTGTTTTAATATTATTTTTATTTATAATGACTTGCAGAAAAAGCACATCAGAAAAGTAATTTATCAACTATACATTTCAGCATTATATGACTCTATTTCCAAATATGGATTAAATTATGCTAGGCTTTTAAAGCTTGATTTAGTGACTCACCTATAGGTTTGTTGTTGCTGCTGTTTGTCGGAGTCTTACTCTGTTGCCAGACTGGAATACGCTGGTGCAACCTTGGCTAACTGCAACCTCTGCCTCCTAGGTTCAAGCAATTCTCCTGCCTCAGCCTCCAGAGTAGCTGGAACTACAGGTGTGTGCCACAACATCCAGCTAATTTTTGTATTTTTTTTTTTTAGTTGAGATGGGGTTTCACCATGTTAGCCAGGATGATCTCGATCTCTTGACCTCGTGATCTGCCCGCCTTGCCCTCCCAAAGTGCTGGGATTACAGGCATGAGCCACCACACCTGGCCTCCCCTGTGTTTTTAAAGAACAGCATTGTCTTCTGGCTCCCTATGAAAGGCTGCTTACTGTTTTGTGCTTGCTTCCTACTGCCATCTCATCTTTGCCACAATACCCACAGAGTTCTGGATTACCCAGCAGGGCAATTAAGCATGTTTAGGATACCCACAAAAAATGGCTGCACTTCCACCCCAACCACCACAGAAATTAGAAAAGTACAGCTCTATGAATCTACTGTAATTTTGCAATCAGAAAATCCGAACAAAATTAGATTTGACTTTTTACATATAGGTAAGTTTGGGGTTACTTCAATATGTAAGATCTTTTTCCAATTTTTATACATGTTATTTCCTCTCCTCAACTAATTATACAAGCCAGGAAAAAGTAAAATTTATTTTTAATTACATGCCTTGGTTTCATGCTTTACAGCATCTAATGGACTTAGATAGCTCCAATCATTGTGAACTATTAATAATTTTGCCCAGGCATTATATTATCTCCATTCTGTTTGTTTTTACATGCTGCACTGTCAGCCTAAAATGTCTTTCTCAATTATAGCCAGCATCAATACCTTACAGCAATAAGCTACCAGGAACACACCTGTGGCTGCACACATTGAGTTTATTGCTTCTCATTGTGGAAAACGAAAGTGTACACCATGGGGAGACACGGGGTGTCTAAGTCGGAATGTTAGAAAGGACTTATGAGATTTAGGCTAGTATTTGGTGAATATGGGTAGGAAGGAAGGGCTTTGCTATTAGGAAGTGAGGATAATTCCATGACTGAGCATCTCAGTAAATCTTATCAATAAGGCAGGAGATATGGAACAAGGCTAAATCCGTAATTTGTAAAGAAGGAGCAGCAGTCACTCATATTATCTAGGATAGAGGAATATTTGACCATTTTGTGGTTTGGATAATTTTCCTGCATCTGTCAGTGTTCTGACATAATTACAGAGTGCTATTGTTTTTGGTTTGATCCATCCAAGCACAGATCCATCAACATTGTCTGATGTTGACATTGTGTGAAATTGTTCATATGCAACAGAATGTCAACGCCCAGCTGTGTGTGCCAGGCCAATTCCTCACTCAGGGTCTAGTTTTCTCACCAGGAAAACTCTTCATCATTCAAAGTTCAGAAAGGTCTCCCATAAACACCTCCAACTCCTCTTCCTCTGAGTTGGATTTGTCCTTAGGGCTCTAATTGCACACTGTGTGTGCCACGTATGGAGTTCACGTCAACCAGCCTGTCCCGTCTGTTTACTGCCCTGTCTCCCTACTACACATGGAACTCTTACTAGCAGGGCATTTACTCTGTGTTTGCTTGGTGTCTTTGTTGCCCCTTGAGATCTTTTCTCCATCCTGCTTCACTCTGCTTTCTCTCCAGACTACCCTATACTTTTACAACAAGCTCCGATGTCCTCTGGCTTGCAGTTTGATTGCAATGGTATGCCCTGGCAGGAGGTGAAAGGAAGGGAGGGAAGGAAAGCCATGTCTCATTCCTGTTGCCTTAAGATGGATGTGTCACTCCTTGCACTTCTCAAGAGGGCATTTCTATAAGACTCCCTCATTCCAGGTTTGGGGAATTGTTCTGTTCCCTCTTCCTGTTAGCTCTAGGGGGTGATAATAGCAATTCTCCTCTTACTAACCTAGGGTACTACACCACCACATCATCCTCTCTAGGGCTATAAACCTGCCTTTGTGAACAAACTCTCCTCCAATTATCTTAATGTGAATGTGCCTTCTTTTTCCTATTAAGGATGTGACTCATACATTATATTTCCATGTGATTACATGCCTTCTTTTCTGCCAGACATAATCCAGCTACTGAGAATAGGACTCTGATTTCACGGGTATATATTTCAGACCTAGGCAGTGCCTGGCACTCATTTAACTAGATGAATGTATTTATTCTTTGCATTAAATCTTTCCTTTTTTCTGTATTGAGTGTCTTCTGGAGGGTGTCAAAGACACTGTTAGTTGTGTGTGGCAGATATTCCTGAGAGGCCGGTGTGTGGAACAAGCCACTCAAGGGGAGTATTCCTGGAATCAGTGGCTGGGTGTTTTCAGGGAGCAGGAAATCCCAGAAAGCATGTTCTAAATTGAATCAAAATCTGTAATTATTTTCATCTAAATCCACTTATCTGTATCTAATAAATTCAGACATTGAATATATATTGCCTGAGTACATGAGATTTAAAAAATGAACAAAGAAAACGACCATCTTCTGAAGAATTATCCCATACACATCATTCTGAGGTGGCTTTCCAAAATGCATTTTGTAGAAAACAGCCACATTTCTTCACCAAAGAGGAAGAAGGATTGTGCTACATATATTATTATAACATATATGACTTAAAGTCCTAGGCTTGAGTGCCTTACAAAACCATTTTTCCACATCTGACTAGTTGCAACAAAATAATGCCCATAACTAGAGAGGAAGAGATGCTATCATGTCATTTCCCCCACTTACCCTTTAAAACAGTCAGAGTTGCTGCAAATAAGAAGAGATTCTACATTTAAAACCATCTCTGGGAGAGATCACTGAAGGATGACAGCACTGGCATCTGCAGCTGAGGATGGTGGGTATCAGCACGAAGATGATTTAATTATTTCTTGATGCCAATGGAAGTTTCACCTGATTGTTTTCCAGATGTTCCATATTAAAATAAATTGCACACATTTAAAAGAGCCAGTAAACAGAGTAGCTCTCACATCTTAATAGTCAACTTTGTACAGAATTATTTCAGGTATAAATAAGACAGAAAGCACATTGAGAAATTTCACTAATACGTTCAGAAAGTGGGTAAATACACACACACACACACACACACACACACACACACACACAGGCAGACTTTCGCTCTTGTCACCCAGGCTGGAGTGCATTGGTGTGATCTCAGCTCACTGCAACCTTTGCCTCTTGAGTTCTAGCAATTCTGCCTTAGCCTCCTGAGTAGCTGGGATTCCAGGCACCCACCACCATGGCCGACTAATTTTTGTATTTTTAGTAGAGACGGGTTTTCACCATGTTGGCCAGGCTGGTCTTGAACTCCTGACCTCAGGTGATCTGCCCTCCTTGGCCTTCCAAAATGATAGGATTACAGGTGTGAGCCATTGCACCTGGCCAAGAATGATATTTTTAATTATCTCTTTTATTAAGGAAATATAAGCTGTATAGAAAAAGATAAATTCTTTTTTTTTTTATTTCAACTTTACCTTAGATACAGGGAATACATATGCAGGTTTGTTACATAGGTACATTGTATGATGTTGAGGTTTGGAGTATGGATCCTGTCACTCAGGTAGTGAGCATGCTATCCAGTAGGTAGTTTTTTTTACCTACTCACCCTTCCCTTGATCTCTCCCACCTCTAACAGTCTTGATGCCAGCTGAGATTACACCCGATTGTTCTGTAGTGTCTGTTGTTCCCATGTCTGTGTCCATGTATGCCCAATGTGTGGCTTCCACTTATAAATGAGAACATATGATATTTGGTCTTCTGTTCCTGTGTTAATTCACTTTCCATTATGGTCTCCAGATGCATCCATGTTGCTGCAAAGGACATGATTTTGTTCTTTTTTGTGGCTGCATAGTATTCCATGGTGTATATGTACCACATTTGTCTTATCCAATTGACCATTGATGAGTACCTAAGTTACTTATATGTCTAGCTAAAATAGCTGCATTCTATCTTCTAAGAATATCTGAAGGCAAGATGGGAAGATATTCCAAAAAGAGAAAAGTCATGGTATATGTGGAAATCTGAGATGTTCTTACAAACATCATCTCTGTTAGTATGTGAAATAGGAATAGATTCTCTATATTTTTAGGAAATGTTTGGAGAAAAGACTGAAAAATAAAAATCTGGGTTTTTTTCTTTTTTTCAAAACGAGTCTTGCTTTGTTGCCCAGGCTAGAGTGCAGTGGCACACTCTCGGCTCACTGCAACTTCCACCTCCCAGGTTCAAGAGTGATTTTCCTGTCTCTGCCTCCTGAGTAGCTGGAATTAAGGGCACATGCCACCATGCTCAGCTAATTTTTGTATTTTTATTAGAGAAGGAATTTCACATGTTGGCCAGGCTGGTCTCAAACCCCTGACCTCAAGTGATCCACCCATCTTGGCCTCCCAAAGCACTGGAATCACAGGCATGAGCCACTGTGCTTGGCCTGATTTTTTCAATACTTGATCAGTGAACTGTAGTTTCTGCTAAAAGATTTAATTCAGCAAGTACAGCAATGGTGTGAATAGAAGCAAATGTTTAGCAAAGCAGTTACATATTTAAACACACAACAACAACAGCATGATGGCAAAATATCAGGGAGTAAATATTAAGTCCTTAAAAGAAGAATGTATTAAACTAGACAACAATTTTAACCTACACATCTACAGAGATAGCTTGCTTCTTGTGCAAACACCTGCTAGAAGAAAACACATTAAAACTATATAAATCGAATATCAATTTACTTCTAAATTATCTTTCTCTCATTTGTTTGGATGAAGGCAGGTAATTGAATAATATCATGATTTATACAAAATTTTCTTTAGTATGAGGACTACTAAAAAGACACATAAGAAAAATGAAGTGCTACTTAATAGCTATCTATGGTATAGATTCTTTCCGTCACTTCAGCTACTGCACTTTGTTTCACACTCAAGGATTTGGGGCCCCCAGTTGACCTAAGTCTTCCAAACTGGTGTGTCAACTCCAACATGACCCTGGCATATCCCTTTAACTTTTTAACTTTTTGCTATAGTTTCTTCCTTGACTATAATTTTTTTTTTGCTTTCATTCACTTTATTTTCATTGAAATAAGATGATGAAGGCTTTTTATTCTAATATCCATAAACTATGACTCATGCTATAATTTTTCAATAAATGCATTTTGTGTGTGTCTTAAAATTGTCTCTCCAGATTATCCTTTTCCATAAATTAGTCAATTAATTGATGTTTATTAAGTTAGACAGCGTGGAAAGGAAGGATTGATGGGGGTTAAAAATGGAAGACTTCAAGGGCTTGGTAATCTGAGAATTCAAACTGGCAAATGATAATTGCTGAATAAGGAAGTCAATAATAAGTGCTATAGGTTTCCAGATAAGCTGCAATGAATGGGCAGGTGGTTCAAAAAAAGCATTAAATGGATTGTTTTATGCCAAAGAAATTATGGGGGAGAAGGTGTGACGATGGATGACAATACTAAAATCATTACCACCAGGAAGGAGGGATACATCCTTCCTTACATGGCAGTAAGGAAGGTGATTTGGTGAGAGCAAACTACTACAAAGGGCAGTAGGAGATGAGACTGGAACTGTGAACATGAGGCCAATGAGTATACAGCTGCAGGAGATAGGCAGTGCCAGGGATGTCCGTATAGGCTCTCAGGTGCCTATGATGTCCTTTCCAATCCTGGTTCAGCCTCAGTTTCCTCATCTGCAAAATGGAGATGATATCGGCAAGTAGCCTCAGAGAATTCCTGTTAGTATTGAATAGAACTCTTTCCACAGTGCATACTACATATCAAGGGATCAAAAAAGCATGAGTTCTTATTATTCACCACATTGGGTCTTGTGACTTGACAAACCACACATCTGGAAAACAATACCCACCACCCCGTTCAGAAGGATGAGGCCACTCTTCCCACATCCCCTTTATGTAGGCTTCTCAACGTAGTATAAAGCCAGTCCAGCAACACACATTTGAACTGGTCTCCTTTCACCCAGCCACATCATCCCATAATCCCCGACAGCCTCCAGGACAAAGCCTCTCACTTCTGTACTTAGCTGGAGGTTCCCAACAATCCTCCAGTAGTTTATATATGCTGAGCTTTCCAGTAAAGTGAACAAGGACTTGGGTCAAGAAAGACCTGGATTCAAATAGTGACTGCATGTGTTACTCCTGACAAGTTATTTTCTCTTACTTCAACTTTCTTACATTTAAAACATGTAAATAATAAAGGTATTTGTATATGCTGTTGTGAAGCTTAAATGAGATAACTAAAGCAGAAGTATCTTACCAAAAGAGAGCCAGACACAGTGACTACGCTACAAACATTTCGGAGCCCACTTCATGCCGGGTCCTGGGCATTATCTGCTTTAATCATTATAATGATCCTTTGAGAGACTGTACTAGCCCATTTTCCCTATGAGGAAACTGAAGTCTAAAAGGATTAAGTAACTCGTGGAATCACAGACAGAGTGGGTGCAGCACTGCATCTGAACTTGACCATCTGACTTTGCTTCATCCTCTCCTTCCCCACCTTCTAAGAACCCCGAGGGGGAAAGTGTATGTGTGAGTGTTGGCTCCCCAGGCCCAGGGCCTCCCTGACCTCATCAACTCATCCATGAGAATGCCTTCGGTTAACAGAAAATCCATAATCAAGGGAAATCCCTTGGGTCACTGTGAAGTTGTTTACTTATTATCCTGTGTTTCATCCTTAAGATCAGAAGCTGCCAGCCATTGTTAGTAGTACAGAAAGGCTTCAAGAGTCAGGCTAAGGTCTCAGCTGTTCCCCCAACTTATGTCTCCTTCCCATCTTGAGGAATACATTTTGATCAAAATTACTATTTCTAAACACAAGTGCCCCCACTGTCCTAGCTATAACCTGACAACATTTACCATCGAGTTGGCTGTGTGCCTCACCATGTGCCTTCACCATTTATCAGTGCCTTGCCTAGTTGACCCCTCACTCCCTAACAGTCCTTCCCACAGGTTCTGTGCCATAGTATTTTTTTCATCCTCCATGCCTCCTACTTATCATCACCCATTTCAATCTTGCTCTGCTTACTCTATCATGTATCTGGGGAACTTCCCATTTCTTTCATCTGACAACACAAAGCCTAGCTTTCTTAAATGGCAATTTCCACAGAACATTAATGGGACTGAAACCATTCTCTTATATTTCTTTGAAGACCTATATCCAGCACTTCACTGGAAAAAATAAATATAACATTTCTGAGGACAGGGCTCAAACATTTGTCCCTTTTTTGTAGTATGATGATCAACTACTCCCTTTTACTCCCTTAAGTATATGACATGTCTTAAAACATATGTTGAGGCAGAAATGCTGTGGTTGAAGTGCAGGCAGGATCAAAAGCCACTCACAAGGTGGGAAAGGAAGGAGAAGCAGCAGTTGCAGGAGCATCAGACACTGGGAAAGGACCCTCATCGAGACCTCCATCTACCCATTCACTATTTATTCATTATCTATGAGCAATTATAAAATGAGAAAAGTGCCACAAAGAGGAAAATACAGAGCATAATCAGGGCACAAAAAAGAAGTGCTGAGTAGCATTGATGGGTGGATCCAAGATGGCCATTTAGGAACAGCTCAGGATTGCAGCTCTCAGCGAAAGCACAGAGAGCGAGTGGACGCCGCATTTTTATTGCCCACAGACTAGGAAATTCCCAGGCGGAGGAGCTCCACGGGTCGCCAGCGGGGTTGTTTCAGCCAGTGAGGCTGTGTCGGCCGGCACCTCTGCTTTGCCCCACGTGGCTGCTTTGTCAGCGCCCTGACACAGCTGTTCTCTGTACAAAATACACTTGTCCGGGTGACTTTTTGGCTGGCAATTGGAGCCACGGGAAGTCGCCCACTCATCAGATTAAAAAGGGGACTGAACAGGGAACCAGGACAGTAGATCCAAGGGCAAAAAAAGCGCCACAAATCTCAGTGCCACTGTTTAAGCCAGTGCAGTGAGTCACATGGGAAAACACACAGATCCCCGCGCCTCTTCAACAGGCGACTGGAACACCAATTGAAAAAAAAAAAAAAAAAAGGCTCAAAGGCAGGGAGCCAGGTGATCAGGCTCGGCTGGTCCCATCCCCACAAAAGAACAGCAATCAGAAACTCTCTGGATTGAGAGTTTCACAGCAAGCGCAGCTGAACCCAGGACAGTCCAGCTTTGTGGGGGAGGGGCGTCCGCCATTACCAAGGCAGTCCACCACTACAGAGGTAGTCAGCCAAAGCTGAGGTAGCCCACCGTTGCGAAGGCAACCCGCCACTACAGAGAGACTCTGCCTGAATGGAGGCGGGCCACCATTGCCAAGGCAGTTCTAACTACACCCATATAAACAGGACTGCAGGGAAGTTCACTCGGCAGCTGGGCAGAGCCCATAGCAGCTCAGCAAAACCTCTACAGGCAGACAGTGACTAGGCTGCCTCCTTGCTGGGCAGGGAAGCTCTGAAGGAAAAAAAAAGAAGGCAGCAGCATAACGGAAACTCATAAATAAAGCCCTAAATCCCTGGGACAGAGCACCTGGGAACAAAAAGCGGTTTATGAGTTCTGCTGCAGGAAACCTAAACGTACCTGCCCAGCAGCTCTGAATGAACAAGGGAGCTTACAGCTCAGCATCTGAGCTCCTATAAAGAACAGACTATCTCCTCAAGCAGCTCCCTGACCCCTGTATATCCAAAGAGCCATCTCATAAAGGAGAGATCAGACTGACACTTGGCGGGTATCCTTCTGGGACAAAGATAGCAGAACAAGAAAACTGGTAACAACCCTTACTGTTCTGCAGCTCCTGCAGGTGATCCCCAGGCAAGTAGGGCGTGGAGTGGACCTCAGCAGACCTACAGCAGAGAGGCCAGACTGTCAGAAGGAAAACTAAGAAACAGAAATAACCTCATCATCAACAAACAGAACGTCCACTCAGAGACTCAATCTGAAAGACAGCAACTACAAAGACGACAGGTGGACAAATCCATAAAGATGGGAAGAAACCAGCGCAAAAGGATGAAAACACCCAAAACCAGAACACCTGTCCTCCTAAAAGGGATCACAACTCCTCACCAGCAAGAGAACAAGGTTGGATGGAGAACGAGTGTGATGAAATGACAGAATCAGACTTCAGAAGGTAGGTAGTGAGAAACTTCTGTGAACTAAAAGAACATGTTCTAACCAAATGCAAAGAAACTAAGAACCTTGAAAAAACATTTGACAAAATGCTAACAAGAATGGACAAAATAGAAAGGAATATAAGTGAATTGATGGAGCTGAAAAACACAACACGAGAACTTC
>NW_016107860.1:513837-541597 GCF_001604975.1 Cebus imitator
ATTGCAACAGCACATCAAAAAGCTTATCCACCATGATCAAGTAGGCTTCATCCCGGGGATGCAAGGCTGGTTCAACATACGCAAATCTATAAACGTAATTCACCACATAAACAGAAACAAAGACAAAAACCACATGATTATCTCAATTGATGCAGAGAAGGCCCTTGACAAAATTCAACAGCCCTTTATGCTAAAAACCCTCAATCAGCGAGGTATTGACGGGATGTATCTCAAAATAATAAAAGCTATTTATGACAAACCAACAGCCAATATCATACTGAATGGGCAAAAACTAGAAGCATTCCCCTTGAAATCTAGTGCTAGACAAGGATGCCCTCTCTCACCACTCCTATTCAATATAGTACTAGAAGTTCTAGCTACAGCAATCAGGCAAGAAAAAGAAATAAAGGGTATTCGAATAGGAAAGGAGGAGGTCAAATTGTCTCTATTTGCAGATGACATGATTGTATATCTAGAAGATCCCATCGTCTCAGCCCAAAAGCTCCTGAAACTGATAAGCAACTTCAGCAAAGTCTCAGGATACAAAATCAATATGCAAAAATCACATGCATTTCTATACACCAATAATAGACTTAAAGAGAGCCAAATCAAGAACGAACTTCCATTCACAATTGCCACAAAGAGAATAAAATACCTAGGAATGTAACTAACAAGGAACGTAAAGGACCTCTTCAAGGAGAACTGCAAACCACTGCTCAAGGAAATAAGAGAGGACACAACAGATGGAGAAACATTTCATGTTCATGGTTAGGAAGAATCAATATCGTGAAAATGGCCATACAGCCCAAAGTAATTTACAGATTCAATGTTATCCCCATCAAGCTACCAATGACCTTCTTCACAGAACTGGAAAAGACCACCTTAAACTTCATATGGAATCAAAAGAGAGCCCGCATAGCCAATTCAATTCTAAGCAGAAAGAACAAAGTGGGAGGCATCACACTACTGGACTTCAAGCTATACTACAAGGCTACAGTAATCAAAACAGCATGGTACTGGTACCAAAACAGAGATATAGGCCAGTGGAACAGAACAGAGGTCTCGGAGGCAACACATCGACAACCATCTGATCTTTGACAAACCAGACAAAAACGAGCAATGGGGAAAGGATTCCCTGTTTAATAAATGGTGTTGGGAAAGCTGGCTAGCCATGTGCAGAAAGCAGAAACTGGACCCCTTCCTGACACCTTACACTAAAATTAACTCCAGATGGATTAAAGACTTAAACATACGACCTAACACCATAAAAACCCTAGAAGAAAACCTAGGCAAAACCACTCAGGACATAGGGGTAGGCAAGGACTTCATGACCAAAACACCAAAAGCATTGACAACAAAAGCCAAAATAGACAAATGGGGCCTAATCAAACTCCACAGCTTCTGGACGGCAAAAGAAACAGTCATTAGAGTGCATCGGCAACCAACAGAATGGGAAAAAATTTTTGCAGTTTACTCATCTGATAAAGGGCTGATATCCAGAATTTACAAAGAACTAAAACAGATTTACAAGAAATAAACTAACAAGCCCATTCAAAAGTGGGCAAAGGATATGAACAGATACTTTACAAAAGAAGACACACATGAGGCCAGCAAACATATGAAAAAATGCTCATCATCACTGGTCATCAGAGAAATACAAGTCAAAACTACATTGAGATACCATCTCATGCCAGATAGAATGGTGATCATTAAAAAATCTGGAGACAACAGATGCTGGAGAGGATGTGGAGAAATAGGAACACTTTTACACTGTTGGTGGGAGTGTAAATTAGTTCAATCATTGTGGAAGACAGTGTGGCAATTCCTCAAGGACCTAGAAATAGAAATTCCATTTGACCCAGCAATCCCATTACTGGGTACATATTCAAAGGATTATAAATCTTTCTACTATAAGGACACTGCACACGAATGTTCATTGGAGCACTGTTTACAATAACAAAGACCTGCAACCACCCCAAATGCCCATTGATGATAGACTGGACAGGGAAAATGTGGCACATATACACCATGGAATATTATGCAGCCATCAAAAACAATGAGTTTGGGTCCTTTGTAGGGACATGGATGAACCTGGAAACCATCATTCTCAGCAAACTGACAGAAGAGCAGAAGATCAAACGCCGCATGTTCTCACTCATAGGCGAGTGTTGAACAATGAGAACACGTGGACACAGGGAGGGGAGCACTACACACTGGGGTCAGTTCGGGGGAAATAGGGGATGGACAGTGGGGGGTGGGGAGCTGGGGAGAGATGGCAAGGGGAGAGATGCCAGATGTAGGTGATGGGGAGGAAGGCAGCAAATCACACTGCCACGTGTGTACCTATGCAACAATCTTGCATGTTCTTCACATGTACCCCGAAACCTAAAATGCAATAAAATAAATAAATGAGAAAAAAAGAAAAAGAACCATATGTTGAAACATCTATTCTCTCACCAAGTAGTCAAGGCTAGCTGTTTAAGGTAGGATTCACTCTCTAACTGATCTAGGACAACATTTCATCTTTTTTCCTCTTCCATGTGCCTCCTGTACCTAGAGAGAAAGGAAGTATGATTCTGTGAGGATGGTGTGTTTCTTCTCAAACACTCAGCTGAGTTGGCCTCTCTCTGATGAGGCCACATACCTGTGCTGACCTGAATAATAGTGGCTGATCTGATTCTGCATGTAGTCCTAGAGACACAGCATAGTTTTCATATAAATGAATGTCTGACCTCTACCAAGGATATCAGAACATCTTACATTTTCCTCACAATTTAAATTTTTTTAGGGCTGTCACATAAGCAGATGGGTGACCTACATCCCTAAGCAAAAAGATCATGTAGTATTTTGAAAGTTCTACAAATCAAAAAAAACTAGTATTTTGAATCACATTATGGAAATAGCTGAAGGATTAGCCTTTACACATATGGCCTATTCCTCATATTCATGTTGGACCACGATTATCAATTTTTTAATGAAGTTCAATTTTCTTTAGTTTTATTTTACTTCAATTTCACTGGTTGGTAATTTGCCCTTCTATTTTGACTCGTTTTGCTTTTACAATTGAAACAGTTATCACAGATATTTCTAACAATCACAGACCCTCTGCCTCAAGTCATTTAGTGGTTTCAATACAACCACTTCAAGCCACACTGTGTTTGTGGGGATGACCTGAGACCTCAGAGATTATTTTTATTCTGTGTAAACATTCATTGCCAGACATAATTTATGGATCTGTATGTGAACTTTATTTCTCCATAGTATTTGGCTTCTGTCACCAGCATTAGCCAATTCTAGGCTAGTAAAAAAAAGTGTGTAATTGTTAGATAACCAATCACATCACCACTGTGTTTTCCTGGAGCCTAGCACCAGGCTGAGCCCGGGTTAGGTGGGAAGAGGTTAAGCCTATGGCAGAGGGAGAAACCAATACCTGTGCAGGAGCCTGGCCCCTTTCGAATG
Organism: Cebus imitator; assembly: GCF_001604975.1. NCBI lineage: Eukaryota > Metazoa > Chordata > Mammalia > Primates > Cebidae > Cebus > Cebus imitator. The sequence continues at coordinate 517,297 of NW_016107860.1, forward strand.
CCATGTGACCTCCCAAGTCCATCAAGGCAGTACCATCTTTAAGGTAAAAATTTGATCCACCTTTGAATTATGAGATTTCTTGCCATGCCTATTTTCTTGTTACGTAAGTTGAGTAAGCTGGTCATGAGAAGAAACTAGGGATTTTCAACTTTACCACACACTAGCTGCTCGATCCTGAGCCTCAGTTTTCTTGTCTATAAAATGCAGATAATAATATTACCATTCACATGAGATTTTGGTGAGGGTTAAGTAAGTGTGAAGGCTTTGAGATCAGTACATCAGTATTGTGAAGACTCAGTAGATGTTAGCCAGTGCCATGGCCAATTATATGTGTCACCTTGACTGGGCTATGGAATCTACTTATTCAATCAAATAATAATCTAGCGCTGCTTATAAAGGTATTTTTGTAGATCTACAATTAGTTGACTTTAGATAAAGGAGATTATCCTCAATAATCTGACTGGGCCATATTTAATCAGTTCAAAGGCCTTAAAAGCAAAACTCAGGTATTCCCCTAGGAAGAAGTAGTTCTGCCTCCAGACTTCATTGCCAGCTCCTGATCCAAATTTTCCAGCCAGTCGCCTGCCCTATAGATTTTGAACTTGACTAGCCAGAGCCCATAGTCATATAAACCTATTCAAGTATTTGAGAAGACTGGGCATGGTGGCTCACACCTATAATCCCAGAACTTTGGGAGGCTGAGGCGGGAGGATTGCTTGAGCCCAGAAGTTCAAGACCAGCATGGGTAACATAGAAAAACCCCGTGTCTACATAAAATACAAAAATTAGCCAGGTGTGGTCAGGTGCACTTGTAGTCCCAGCTACTCAAGAGTCTGAGGTGGGAGGATCAATGGGATCCCCCTGGGAGGTGAAGACTGCAGTGAGTCATGTTATCATCCAGCCTGGGTGACAGAGCAAGATTGTCTCAAAAAGAAATTCTTAACAAGAGGTTGAGTTTCATTATTCACTAATTATATTCTAGAAAGTTGCCGTGAATGCTGAATTAGTGAATACAGATCCATTGCTCCTACAGGAAATACAGGGTTATATTCCTGCAAGCTTCTGGTTGCATTTTCATCAACTGATCAGTACATAATTTTGTTTATATGTGTTTTTGACACCTTACTTAATATGTATTTATTAAAAATAATGAATTGAATAGTATTTGAATGATTTAAAGCCAAGGGCTTTAGAAGCCATTTGCATGATATAGGTTCATCTGCCAATATCCTTGTAAAACAAGCCAGTCTCACTGGCACTGAACATCTGCTCCTTCACACAATTATTTTATATTATTGCAGGTATTTTTTTCTTTTTTTAAAACAACATGTGGGTACAGAGTAGGTATATATATTCACAGTGTATATGAGATGTTTTGATACAGGGCATGCAATGTGTAGTAAGCACATCATGGAGAATGGGGTGTCCATCCCCTCAAGCATTTATCCTTTGAGTTACAAACAATTCATTTTTACTCTTTATTTTAAAATGTACTATGAGGTTGTTGTTGACTGTAGTCACTCTGTTGTGCTATCAAATAGTAGGTCTTATTCATTATTTCTATTTTTTTATACCCATTAACCATCCCCACCTCCTCCCTCAACACCCCTACTGCCCTTGCCAGGCTCTGGTAACCATCCTTCTACTCTCTAAGTCCGGAAGTTCAATTGTTTTTAGTTGTAGATCCAACAAATAAGTGAGAACATGTGATGTTTGTCTTTCTGTGCCTGGCTTATTTCACTCAACGTAACTATCTGCAGCTTCATCCATGTCATTGCAAATGACTTGATCTCATTCTTCTTCTGGCCGAATAGTGCTCCACTGTATATAAGTACCACATTTTCGTTATCCATTAATCTGTTTATGAACACTTAGGTTGCTTCCAAATCTTAGCTATTATAAACTTGGTAGGTGTTTTTAAAATTATTCTAAGGTCTCTTGATCTACAGAACCCGCCTTGTCTGCAAGTTTCACATTTTTCACACTTTTACATTGCTTTTGACATGTGTGAGCCAGCCAGCCCTAGCCGAGAAGGGCTTAAGGTTTTCCTGGTTCTGGGTAACATAATCTTACCTTAGCCTTCTCTATTTTCAGCCTCATGACAGTGTCATTCTGTATGCTTTTTTTTGGTCTGTCATTATCTCATTAAGCCAGAAATTTAGCTACTTTTCCATTTTTTCTATAGCTCATCAAAAACTATAGATGTTATTTTAGTACTTTTCAGAGTGGCATCATATTCAGAGCAGTGAAAGCCTTCCTCTTTTTCCTGGATGGACTGTATAGCTGAGTCATTAACATTGAACTCACGGCCAACAGCACTATAACTTATGCCTGAATGAAGATTATCTAACACATGTATTTTTCTCCAAAAAGTACACTGTGGCCTTCTTGTGCACTTAGGTACATGAGGCAGGCAGCACTTCAGCACAAGGTTTAGGGGGCATTTTAAACAGTGAAATCATCCAAAAAAGCAACAAAATGTGAAAAACATGGCACTAAATAGACTGCAAAAAGATACATTTTTTAGGATGGGAGCAGGAATAAGAAAGCAGAGTGGTGCTTTGTTCAACCTCAGCTGTCCTGGGCAACTCAAACTTTTCTCTGCTCTGTACATGCCTGTGAATGACCCTGAAATAACCATGAATATGATTTGGGGGGTTACAAAAACACTTTGGTAAGTACTGACACAGGAGGAAGGCAGGGAAGTACTGGGAGAGAAGGGTGGGTTCCCTGGCAAGGGCTCCACCCTCAGACTTGTGCCCACAGATCTAGGTGAGGACAGGTACTCCTGCCTTCACACCCAAATGTTGTATTTTCCAAGACCACCCTGGTCCACCATGCCCCCATCCTGTGCCCATAAAACCACTGAGACCCTAGCGTGCACAAACACAAGGGGCTGGACATCAAGAGGAACACGCTGGCAGAAGAGACACAGGTGGCTGCATGTCAAGAGGAACACACCAGCCAAAGAGCACACAGGCCGCTGGACATCGAGAGGTACAGAGGAGCAGAAAGCACACTGACAGGCACCAGCAGATGCCGGCAGACCATCGACCAGCAGAAGGACAGGGAGGCTGAGGGGAATTTGGCTGGAGTGGTCGGAGAAGTGTTAGGCCACTGAGCACCCGATTCCATGGGAAAACCAGCTCCCCCTTCCATCCCTCTTTGGGCACCCATCCATGTGCTGAGAGCTACTTTTGCCATTCAGTAAAACCTTGCACTCACTCTCCAAGCCGACGTGTGATCCAATTTTTCTGGAACACTGGAGCAAGAACCCCAGAATACAGAAAGCCCTCTGTCCTTGTGATAAGGCAGAGGGTCTAGTTGAGCTAATTAACACAAGCCACCTACAAAGGCAAAACTAAAAAAGCGCATGGTAACACACGCCCACTGGGGCTTCAAGAGCAGTAAACATTCATCCCTAGATACAGCCATGGGGTTAGAGCCCAGGATCACAACCTGCCCGTCTGCATGTTCACCCTACAGGTTTGAGCACAAGACACTGAAGCAGTGAGCCATACCCCCATCACAGGCCCCGTGAGGGAGATAAGGGAACTTTTTCTGTTTCAGTGTGTATTTATAAATATGGAATTTGTGAATACTGAGGATTAAGATATACATATGTTTCTTCTCCTGGTTCTATTTCTCTAGTAGAACCCTGATACAGCTAATATTATTAATTATTCTCAATATTCCTGAAATACCTTGGAGGATTTTTAAAATTGGATTTCAATATTATATGTGAAAAGTAGGTGTTGAATAAATATGAATAAATGTTTGCATAATTAAACTGACAGAAATGTCTAAGTTTCATAAAGCATTCTGGGATAAAATGTGAGGGAAATAAAGGAAAGCTCAGCCACATGTAGCTGGGATGTGTGTCTCACCAGGTGAGGTGCATCATTCAGTCACGGTTGGCTCTGGTGGGTCCTTCAGGGCAGCATGATCAGAACAGTGGCATCCACCCACCTAGATTGAGAGTCCACTGTGCAGCAGATATTGCCCCACAGTACATGGTGAGATAGGTGAGAGAAAGAAGAAAAAAACATCTACAAGAAAAATGATGTCATAAACAATAACCAGCACAATTGAAAAATGAAGCAAAGAACATGGGTAAAATGATAAGTAAAAGGAAATGTATCATACCTTAGAAGGGAAGGAGATTTTAAGCTAAGGGGGAATAAGTGTGGGGTCTCATAAGGCATGTGAATTCTAAAGGAAAAGCACAATGGCTTACAACAAAGAAGGATGGTCATTCTGAAGATGATTTAAAAAAAAAAAAAACACCTTTGGTGGTCTGCCAAGAAAGTGAATATTTAAATGGTTTCTTCACAATATGGATCCAGGTTAACAGTAATTTGGACAATAAAAAATTGAGAACCAGAACTATCAGGAACAACTCTGCAAATAAAAGAGCTGTAGCAAACAGTATAAAGGGACATGCATTTTCATTAACATAAGATGCACCTCAAAGGTATAATTATCTATAACTGAAATTGCAACATCCTTAAAATGTAGGCAAATTTTTCTACAAGTAGTAAGAGCAATAAAGAGAATTCTCACAAGAGAACATACAAAATGAAGGACAGATGTTGAGTATAAATATATTTGTTTTACAAAGAAGATGTCTTTTCAATTGTTTTCTTTGGATTAGAAAACACCAGAGAGTTGTTCATGCTAAACAGCTCCTACATAATTTTTTTCCATTCTGATAATCTAAATATTCCAGGGCAACTCAGTAAATGTGATACCTAGAAGAATTTCTTAGTAAATGTTCAGTTAACAACAATTTTTTTTTCATTTATTGAGCATTTAACATGAGTCAGCCAGTTTCCCAGGAGTTGGGAATGCAGTGGTGACCAAGAGACCTAAAGTCTCTGAATTCATGGAGTTTACACTCTACTAAGTAGTAAAAGCAACAAAGAAGAAAGAATTAGACATGATGTTCAAAGTAATGAGGAAAATAAAACAGGGTGATGAGATAAAGAATGTACTGGTGCTGCTTTAGATTGGATAGTCAGGGTTGGCCTCTCTGAGGCTGAACATCAGTTGAGACCTGAATGATAAGAAGGAGCAAGCACAAAAAGATCCAAGAGAAGAGTGTGTCAGGCAGATGTAAGTCAGCACAAAGGGTCCTGTGCAGGAATGAGCTTGGCCTGTTCCAAAATCAGAAAGAATGCGAGCATGAATGGAATGTTGTGAGCAAAGAAAGGAATGGGGGAAAATGCATCATAAGGTGTGCAGACACTATTCAGGAAGGCATTTTTGGCAGGACGAGGAAGAGACATTTAATTCCAAGTGGAAGAGGAGTGAATGGAAGTATTTAAGCATGGTTGAGACATAATATTGATTATTCTTAAAGATCACTCTGAAGAGTGAATAATGGATTGCAGAAATGGAAAGACCAATTAGCAGCTTTTCATTTAATTTCAAAAAATATATGATAGCTTAGATTAGGATATTGGCAACAGAAGTGGAACAAATTAGACAAATTTGGGATATGGTTTGATGGTATTGTTAAGAATTTGGTCAGGAAAAGGGGAAATTTAAAATTATTCTCAGATTTTTGACTTGAGTGACTGGACAGATGATGATATAATTTTTGAGATGAGGAAACTAGGAAAATATTTGAGGAGGAATTTTAAAACATCTGTTAGATATCTTACTGGAAGTATCAAGTGGACATTTGATTGTATGGAATTAGTGTTTAGTGGTGGAGATAAACTTGAAGATCAACAGTTTATAGAGAATATGTAAAGCCACGAGACTGAATGATAGCATTAAGGAAGAAAGTATAGAAAAGAAAGGAAAGAAACCTTACTTCAGAAGCTGTGGAATGCCAACATTTAGTCAGACTGATGTGCAGTGGTATGCAGCATCTAAAATGGTTTCTAATGATCTTCATCTCCTGGTATTCATGCCCTGACATTGTCTCCTCCAACAATGAATCATAGCCAGCAAGTGTGACCAATACAATACCGTAGAGGTGATGGTGCATGACTTTCAAGGTTTGATCATAAAAGGAATTGCAGTAACCACCCAGCTCTGCTTGTCTTCACACTCAAGGGAAAGCCAGCCACCATGTTGTGAAGACACTCAAGCAGCACCACATGCAAGTGAACCAGGCCAAGTTGGCCTTCAGATGACTGGAATCTCTCTGACAGATGACTAGAGATCTTTCTGACATCTGACTGCAGCCCATGGGACCCCAAGTCACTCCCGAACTCATGACCCACAGAAACTGAAGAAAATGAAAGATTATTGTCATTTTAAGCCACTAAGCTTTGAGTTAACTTCTTAAGCAGAAGAGGTATTGATAGAGGAACAAGCAAAACAGATCAAGGAAACAAAGCCAATGTTTCAAGAAGATGGCCAGGAAAACAGAGGCAGTAGAGAAAGAGTTACAGGTTTGAAGAGAGAGATGTGAAGCAATCATTTGGGAATATGGGAAAGGGATCATATTATAAAACTCAGTAGGACTTGTGGATATCATTGAGTCCCTATTTGAGATTATGCATTTATAAATCTTCAGACACATGTGGGTTTTTTTTATGAATATTTAATGGCTTGGGTTCTGGAAAAATAGGCAAGAATTGGGGTTAGAGTGGTAGTTTTACCAGATGAGTATAAAGAAGGAACAGAGGAAGAGGAGAGTTGACATTATGGCAAGAGAGAGATTATAGAGATAGACCATAAGCATGAACATGGGTAAGAAAGATAATGAAAATGTGAAAGGCAACTGAAGGTGAAAGGTGGGAGGGCTCGAGGCTTACAGTCCTTGTTGGAATGGAAGGATGCTGGAAGAAAGTATGAGAGGAGACAAACTGGAAGGAAAGGAGGCAGTGACTACACATCAGTTTGCTTAAAACTGAGATTTTCAATGTATTATAGACATGGATGGAGAAAAGTATGAAGAAATAATGATAATTATTTTGAAAATAACATTTAATATTTATTAGACATGTACTAAATGCCAGGCCTTGTTTTAAAACCCATTGATGGGCCAGGCATGGTGGCTCACACCTGTAATCCCAGCATTTTGGGAGGCCGAGGCAGGTGGATTGCTTGAGGCCAGGAGTTCAAGACCAGCCTGGGCAACATGGCAAAAACCTGTCTCTACTAAAAATACAAAAATTAGCTGGATGTGGTGGCTCACACCTGTAATCCCAGCTACTCAGGATGCTGAGGCATGAGAATCGCTTAAATCTGGGAAGTGGAGGTTGGCACTGCACTCCAGCCTGGGTGACAGAGCGAGACTCTCTCAAAAAACAAATAAAACAAAAAACATTCATGCAGTATCATATCTCCTCACAAAACCTTAATTTTACAGGTAAAGAAACAGAGGCATGCCCCAAATCATGCAGCTAACAAGTAGCACTGCTGGAGTTGAAACGCAGGATGTTTAACGCCAGAACATACTCTCTTATCCAGTCTATCACAGTGACTAGAAGAGTGGGTAGCTAACAACAGCAACAGAACGAGGTGTTGTATGGTGATTTTCTTTTTGAAGGAAGATAGAGGAAAGAGAATGAGATGCAAATATAGAATGGCTAGTCCATATCCACTTGCTGAGATATGTCAGCAAGGTCAGGTTGAGGGATGTCCAGGATAAGGATGAGATGAAAATCTGAATGTTGACACAGAATCTGGAAGCCTTGGGCTTCTGAGAGCAAAGGAGACAAATGGAGTTAGATGCATAATAGACTGGTCCCATCATTCTCTTTAGATGGGGGAATATGGCAACTCTTCTCATTTGCAGTTCCTGGGACATGATGACCCAGGGATGAGTGATGGATATCTGGTGATCAAGTGTTAGGGATCCTGATGATATCAACTCTAGGAATTTCTTCCATGTTATCCTTGCATGAAGGTGCTGAAAGGAGTTCGAAATTTAGGGACAAGCTTAAGGATTATTGAGACTATTGTAATCTGAGAAACAACTTCCCACTCTGAGTCCGTCATTAGGAATTCGGGATTATTTCAGCATGGATGAGTAAATAAAAATTGAGATTCAGAGAAACTAGGTCATGTGATACCTTAAATAATTAGGAGACCAAGAAAGGGTAAAAATCTCGGGAGTCCTATGGTGTGTTTTTTTTCTACTTCCAATATATTCTTTTGAGAAAAATTTTTTTTTCTAACCAACCAAATATTGAAGCAGTTTCCTGGGCAATTTAGGAAAGATAGACAAGGTCGTAAAAAAATAATGTATCAGTGGAAGTCTACACACCAAACTCACCATAGTTCTTACCCCTAATAAAGGAAAGAAATACGATTTTTAAACATGTAATTATGGGAGACATTAAGTGTATCTGCCATGTTTCATTTCCTAGAGGGACTGGGGAAGAAGAATTATAAGTGTTCAAAGTTATTCTTTTGGGGTAATAAGAATATGAGTGTTTGTTTTATTTTTCTATTTACTTTTCTCCATTTTTTTAACTCGTCAGAAAAAAAAAGAAAACAGGAAAAGCAGCCCATGAAATAATTATTAAAAATATATTTCAATTAAAAACCATATGTTCTAGGTAAAAGATGGAAAAGAAATGTTTTATGGAAACATAAAAATTAGGTTACAGGACATTTTATTTCAAATAGGAGACACGGAAGACTACACTTGTCTTTTCCTCTTCCTAAATTAACTGCCTTACTTTTTTTTAAACTTTTGACACAGAAGTGCACAACCATGATCAATTGCAGTGAAATTTCACTTGCACATGCTCATAGTGAATGCTTGCACAGGCATGCATGCACTTTAAAAAGTGAATGGCCAAAGCCCATAAGTAATTGTGGCCTTGCAAAAGAAGTTAATCCTCCAAAAATGTTACAAATAAATTTATTTCACTGAGAAACAGAACAATCCAACAAAAAAACCATCAAATATAATAATCAGGATGCAGGCTTTTATTTCATCGGCAAGCTGGCCATCACTTTATAATCCTTCAAAAATGTATTTGAGGGCTGCTTAGAAATGGAGTGTGACACATACACATTTTACTTCCAAGTGAATAAGGGTCTTCTCAAAGGTGCTGAGCCCAAGGCCCTAGACAGAGAAATTTCACTTATCTCCACATAATCATGACTTGGATAAGAACAGAGCATATTATCAGTGCCTAACAGGTGTAGTATATAGGCTAAAGCCACTCAGAACCCACAGGATAAGGAGAAAAATAGAACGATGCTCTTCATGTCTGTTGAACATTTTCAGCTGTCTAAGATCATGAGGGGTTCAATCTCTCAGACTTGGAATACTCTACACAGTAGAATCAGGATCTGGGTTCAAATCAAGGTTTTGGTTCAAATCCTGGATCTTCCACTTTCTATCCATGCAACACTGTGCAAATTACACAACCTCCTTGAGCTTTGTCTTTCACATGTTTAAATGTGACCAAAAAACCTACTTTGTAGGGGTATAGTGATACCAAAATGTATAAATTTCCTAAAGTAGACAATCCATAAAGTTCCTCTTTCACTTCTCCACAGCAAAGAGCTAACAACACATTCATCCAAAACTTTCAAGATATTAACAAATAACATCTTAGATGCATTTGACAGGAAGCTCATCTGATGCTTTATCCTCTCCCATTCCCAATTTCAGAAAGAATTAGTCAACTTCATGAGGATTATTGTACAATAATAACAACAACAACATCAGTAAATGTGTATTGAATGCTTTAAGTTATGCTGGTCCTTTTGCTATTTCTATACTTTATTCCATTTAAATCTAACAACTGCCTAAGGAAGATATACTCCAGTATTGCCATTTTTGGAAGAGAAAATAACCTAAGTTTTCATTACTAATAGCGGAGAAAGCTGAGACTTGAACCCAGAACTTCTGACTCCAGAGGCTACCTGCCTAATCACTAGGCTACGCTAGTCCACCATAATTAAAAATAAATGAAAGGAAATTCCAGGACCACTTTTCAGAAAAAAAATTATGTAAAGACGCCTCTTCAAATCATTATGTAAATTTTCTACACATTGTTTCTTACTACTCGAGTCCTAATTTTAAAAGCTTTGATACCACAGGTTTTGTTATATCATCTTGATCAAAGTGGATTATCTCCAGTTAAATAGCTGCAAACTGATGTTGAGCTGCACTTGCTACATCACTTTCGAAAACACAGTCAACATATACGCAGAACTTCCCAAGTAACAAGCCAGAAAAACATATTTGTCTTGCATCTTCTTATTTTCATTGCCAAGTGAATAAACAATCATTGCTCTAGTATAAGGTTTATCAGCTGCCTAGATGCAACAAGAATAAGTTAAATTCCAAGCCAAACCATGTAATTAGTTGAGCCAGGTACACAAGAATAATCCAGATAGAAGTGTGCTTAATAAATGGTTTTTATTTTAATTTTCACTGACAGAACCACTAATGAAATACATTCTCTACTCTCTTCCTCCTTTCTTCAAGGAAATTCAGACATACCTTTATCAGCATTAACTAGCTGCTTTTCACTATTATAATAAAATTATCAAAACTGGGTATATCAGGCTTTGAAAATGAAGTTATGAATGTTTAATGCCTTTATAATTAGAAGAAAACAAGATATTGCTGCCAGTACATTCATTTTATTCCTAATTACCAGTTTGTGGGGATGTATTTCTCCTCTTCCAACCAAGGTCTCAAATCTTACTGGCCAGTAGACAGCTCTCATTTTACCCAACTGTATCCAACTGGAAGTGTTTAGAAATGATGATATTAATTAGAAGCCAAAAAACAAATTATACACAGCATATTGAAGAAATGTGAAGGTTTTCATAAATTGGTGTGTTCTTTAGAAGAAAATTAATTGTTTAGATGCATAATTCAATTAATAGTTCTGAGTAATGCCATAGTTTCTTCATTTTGTGGAACAGAAAAGCAATTGTACACTGAAGGCTCTTGACATCATTTTTTAAATATTAAAATCCTTTCAGGATATGAATAATTGTAAGAAAAATTTTGAGTGATAATATTGAGCTTTCACAAATATGTGGGATTTGGTTATGGTAAAAATATACGAACTACTGCTCTGTCATTCTCAAAAAAGTTACCATTCACTGGCTTGAATATTTTTAATTTTCACATTTAAACAATACGTTTCTTTGGGATTTATAATCACTTTTTACTACATAGGTATCTAAATCAAAGATGACCGTGCCACCACACTTGTTGCCAGGGACAGGAGTCCCCTTGGGATCACCCTCGACATCACCCATGACAGAGTTCCTCACTCTGCCCACCATTCCTATTCTGAGCTCTTTGCTGTCGTGCTCACACATTTTGTCTTTGTTTATCCCTCATGTTATTTGTGCTATGCTTTCTGGCTAAAGACTCTCCCACTTTTGTTCAGTTCACTCTCTCTTAAGAGTCAGCTCCAGCTAAACTTCCCAAGTTGGGTAAGATGTTCTGTCCTGTGGTTCCATAGCACTTTGTGCGTACTTCCATTATTGCACTTTTTATTTATATGGCTTTCCAACTAGAGTGTGAACAGATAACTAACACATGCAGGACCAATTCGTCTCTTCTGTGAGAACCTGGAATCAGGACACAGAAATTCTATTTCATCTTTTTTAGAGACTCAATCTGAGAGGCCTTGAAAAGCTGGGATGGAGGCGACTTTGCCCTTACCAAATTCGGGAAAGCCAGTCTTTGAAGAGAGGAAAGAAAGACAACATGGGCTAAAAGCAAAAAGAAGCCACAGTCCATAAAAAGGTGAAAAATAAATCACTTTGGCCTTACTATTTGCTGTGTCCAGAAACTAAGATTATACACCCACCCTTGGTTTCTATGAGATTCTCATGTATCCTTCCAATAAATTCTCCATTTTTGCTTAAACAATTTTGAAAGCATTTTACTTTCTAACAAGCAAATGATCCTTCAAATGTTATATACAGAAAGAGATGAATATATGTCTGATAACTAAATGAGTCAATGACTGCCTTATAATGTATTAGGTCAGAAGAAGGAGTTCCTCTCAACCACCAATACCTAGCAGATCTTCAAACTTTTTACCTGCCATTGAAAGAATAATAATTTTTAAAAGAAGAAAACTGGCAATGCAGATTCATAGAATCTGGATATAGAAGGAACTTAGAAGGTATGCAAAAACATCAACCTCCTCCAACTGCCACCACTTTAGAGTTCATAATCATACTACATTATAATAGAGCTCAGGTTTCCTAGCAAACAAGCCATTTTTTTTTCCCTTCTACCGAATGTGCCTTCTTATACATTTGACTGAAGCACAACCAGGGAAACATCTGTGCTGTGGCATTAGCTTTCAGATGAGCAAAACCAGAGTGGTTCTACATCCTGCAGTTTTTGAAAATGTCGCAATAAGCGTCAATAATAAGAGTCCAGAGCTTTAAGACATTCTCTTCTCTCTGTTTTCAACCATGGTAACATCTGTACCTTCTGATTAAAGGATCAGAAGGTCTCTCAATCTCAGCCTTTCTAAGTGTTTCTCCATCATTTAGAATTATAAATTAAGTGGTTTAATGAAGCATTATTAGAGAGAAATAAACCGAATTGGGGATAAGATTTTGCATTAAAAAACAAAATTACAATTATCAAAGTAAATCCTGTGAGATTACTAATGTCACTCTTCACAGACTTAGGAAAAATATTTTTAAATTCATATGAAGCAAAAAAGATCCCATATAGTCAAGGCAATCCTAGGTAAAAGGAACAAAGCTGGAGGCATCAAGTTACTGACTTCAAACTACACTACATTGAATATGTGTGTCTACAGTAACCAAAACAGCAGGGTACTTGGACAAAAACAGATACATAGACCAATGGAGCAGAATACAGAGCCCAGAAGTAATGCTGCACACCTACAACCAACTGATCTTAGATAAAATCGACAAAAAAACAGGCAATGGCAAAAGCATTCCCTATTCAATAAATGCTCCTGGGATAACTGGCTAACTGTATGCAGAAGATTGAAACTAGATGCCTTCCTTATACCATAGACAAAAATCAACTCAAAATGGATTAAAGATAAATCCAAAACCCAAAACTAAAAAACCCTGGAAGATAACCTAGGAAATACCATCTGGACATAGGACCTGGCAAAGACTTCATGATGAAGATGCCAAAAGCAATTGTAACAAAAATCAAAATTGACAAATGGGACCTAATTAAATTAAAGAGCTTCTGCCCAGAAAAATAAACTATCAGCAGAGTAAGCAGACTACATAATGATAGAAAATATTTGCAAACTATGTGTCTGACCAAGGTCTAATATCCAGCATCTATAAAGAACTTAAACAAATTTATGAGCAAAAATCCACAACTCCATTAAAAAGTTCATATCCTCATAAAGGATATGAACAGACACTTTTCAAAACAAGACATACAAGAGGTCAATGGGCATGTGAAAAATGCTTAACATCACTCATCATTAGAGAAATGCAAATAAAAACCACAATGAGATACCATCTCATACCAGCCAGAAAGGCTATTATTAAAAAGTCAAAAAATAATAGATGCTGGTGAGAGTGTGGTCAAAAGAGAACACTTATACACTCCACTGGCAATGTAAATTAGTTCAGCCATTGTGCAAAGCAGTTTGGCAATTTCTCAAAGAACTAAAAACAGAATTACGATTTGACTCATCAATCCCATTATTGGGTATATTCCCAAAGGAGTATCAATTGTTCTATCATAAAGACAAATGCATGCATATGTTCATTGCAGCACTATTCACAATAGCAAAGACATGGAATCAGCCTAAATGTTCATCAATGGTAGACTAGATAAAGAAAGACACATATACCATGGAATACTATGCAACCACAAAAAAAATAAAATCATATCCTTTGCAGCAGCATGGATGAAGCTTGAGGCCATTATCCCAAGCAAAATAACACAAGAATAGAAAACCAAATACCATGTTCTCATTTACAAGTGGGAACAAAACACTGAGTACTATATGGATACAAAGAAGGGAACAACAGTTAGCAGGGCCTATTTGAGGGGAAAGAGTGAGAGGAGGGTAAGGATCAAACACTACCTGTCGGGTACTATGTTTATTACCTGGGTGATTAAATGATCTGTACACCAAATCTACGTGACACACAATTTACATGTATAGCAAACCTGAACATGCACCTCCCCGAACATAAAAGTTTTTTAAAAAAACATTTTGAACCAAAAATATATATGATCCTCGTACTTGTTCCTCATGCAGATCATAATTTCTTTCACAATCGGTCACACATGAAAATTACTTAAGGGTAAATGCAAAGCAAAAAATAAAAATCTATGATAAACAATTAACTGTCAGTTACATAAAGCTCTATGATCAATAACTAAAATGTACTGATTATTCATTAGGTTCAGAGAGATGCCCAGTCCTAACCTAAGCTGGCATTATCTTTCCACTCACCCAGCTCTAAGTGGTTGTTTAAATTTGTTTTGCTTCTTTTTCTAAATTATAATAAATTAATTGCCTCTATCTCCTAGAAATCCAGATTTACATTCTCTTTAAATACTTCACCAGTACTTTGGAGGTTAAATCTTTAAGAACAAATATTTAATGTGAGTCTCCCCATGCAGATATCTGCTTAGAATGATTTCAAAATAAATATGCATTTTATAGATTATGTATAAAGATAACTATGACTTGCATAATGTAAACAGTATTAGCATTTGTAAATTCTAGCTATAAAAAATAACTTCCTAAATAAAAAATAAGGTTCATCTACCTAAATATTGGTAAACTATGTCTTTGTTGATTTCTTATATTTCAACTTAATGATTTGTTTATTTAACTAGTGCTGTTTTATACAGCAGAGACTTTAGAATTGTCAAACAGGGTATTTTTTTTTTCAAGCTGTTAGTCACAGAAAAATAAAGAATAAACACAAGCAGGTCCTTTCAATCAATTCTCATCTGTTGAATAATTACAACCTTCTGTGAGAATTTGGCATTAGCACAAGCTTCTCATGCACATTCTAAACACTGAACTTTATAACATTACCCCAGAATACTTTTCTTTCTTTTCTTTTTATTATCTATTTTTTATACTCTGTGTTTTTCCTTTCAAATGTTATAAGCTCATAAAAAGAGTAAAATATCTTATATCATAAACATGTCAAACCAAGATTATACTATTTTCCCTACTTAGAATTAAGTAGACAAAGAGGAAAATAAATATACAAAGAGGAAACATTATAGAAAGAAAATGGTTCTTAACAACAATTTTTCAACATTGATTTGACAGAAAATAAACATGGGGAAATCCCAGCCTACCACTTATAAGCTGATTTTGTGTACCAAGTTGTTTTAATCCTTTTTATATACTATCTTAATTATTCCTCACAATAACTCCAAGGTGTAGTACTAAATTGCTGCCATTGCACATGTGAGGAACTTGACACACGAAATGTTTAATCAGTTCTCCCCAGATCACCTATCTGATAAATGGTGCAGAACAAAAACCCGGCATTCTGATATGAATGAGTCCATGCTCTTAAACACTCTGAATACTTCCTACTTCATAGGCTTTTGTAAAAAGAAACAATTTTAAATACAGTTAACCCTTGAACGACATGGATTTGAACTGCATGGGTCTACTTCCATGTGAATTTCCTTTTACTTCTGCTACCCCGTGACAGCACACCAATCCTTCCTCTTCCTTCTCCTCCACAGCCTATTTAGCACAAAGATGATGAGAATGAAGACCATTATGATGATCTACTTACACTTAATGCATGATAAATATATTTTCTCTTCCTTATGATTTTCTTAACAGCATTTTCTTTTATCTAGCTTATTCTAATATAAGAAAACAGTATGTATTAATAATACATATACAAAATATGTGTTCAGTACCGCTTCTGGTCAATAGTAGGCTATTAGTAGCTAAGTTTTTGGAAAGTCAAAATCATGGATTTCCAACCATGCAAGGCATGGGGATCATTTCCCCTAATCCCTGTGTTGTGTAAGGGTTGGTTGTATATGTCAAACAATCTGCATAGTTTCTGACCTTTAGTAAGTACCCAGTCCAGGGTAGTTATGGTGACCACCATAATGGTTGTAGGTTGATAATTATGATAGTTAATTATAATTCTTGTTACTGGATTACAAAATAATTTTTATATTTTAATTTGCTTTTATATTCACAATCTCATTTGCTGTCTCCTGAAAAACAACGGCCCTCTTTGCGATTCAAAAAAAATTTTTTAAGCATGTGTAATTTTGGCATTCTATCTCAGCCCTCTACAAATATCAGTCAATGTTCAAAGAATGTGATATATAATTTTTAGGAAAACAAAAACAGTGAAGTTTTTTAACAAAGTAATTTAGTACAATAAGGATTTGCTGCCTGATCTAGAATTCTATTAGCATGAGAAAACTATCAATATATCTCCTGAATTTTTACAATATAAAGATAAACTGAGATTGTTTTCATTACAGTCACAACTTTTTAGCAGACTACATTAGAAAGAAGACATAAGGGAAGGAGAAAGAGACAGACATACACACACACACACACACAAACACAGAAGCTGAACAAATTATAAAACACAAATCTCCAAGTTGTATTTTGCAAAAAGGTGGAAAGGTTTTTGATGATCTTGAAATCACAGCTTTTAACCTAAGGTTGAGAATTCCTAATAGTGAGCTTTTAGATGACGGAAAAGCTTGAGGCCTAGATTATTCCACCAAGAAGCTATGCTGACACTGATTGAATTGCATGTCAACCAGAAATGCCTACATTCCAGTAGTATCTCTTTAAATATATGCTCCTGAACATATATTAGAAAGTGGATGCCTAACTTTGATCATTTTCAACTGAGAACAGAATGAATTTATCTTCCTTTGTCTGAAAATCATATGGGTGTTGAAAATTGCCAAGTACCAGTATCCAGTCAACATTAAGTAAAATGAACCAAGGATAGCAATAGCTAGAACCATTGCCAAATGCTACCCATTAATTAAAGAAATGTTTTCTCCTTAGCATGTGATTTATTTGGAAATCTTTTAGTGCTAATTTCGGAAGGAAGCCAAAAATCATTTTATTGAAACGAAGCATTTTAGTGTTGAGTTCAGCTCCAGTACCAACGCTGCTTCCAATAAACTTTCAGATGAACACTTCAACATAATTCTTGTTTTACTACATATTCTGCGGACTCAATTAGAAGGAATGACAACATTCCTGTGTTCTCTGGATTTCACTGTAAAGAGTTTGAGAGTCCAGCTTGGGTAAATTAACCAATCCAAAAAGCAATGGAAGCAGGACTCTTTAGGACAAAACCCTTTCCACGATGATAGCTGTCAAAGCAAGTTGTCTTATAACTAAGAAAGCTAGCAGTACCAGTCTCATACAGTTTTTTTTAAATAAATTTCCTAATGATTTTCATCATTTTTGTTTCTCCTATGATAAAATAAGGTCATCTGGGGATGTTCCTAGCTAAATATTTCCTTCTCTACTTCAGGACATTTTCCGGGCATCAATAATCACCCAAATTCCTCCACAATGCCTTGACATACACGAAAAATGTCTCTTCCTCAAGATACTAAGTGCTAACAAAGCCTACAGACAGCTCATTGTATTAAAAAATAAAATAATAAATAACATAAAAATTGTGTGCATTGGATAAAGATGGTTGAATGAAAATGATAAGATATATTATGAAGGGTTTTCTTACAAATTATATATATATAATTTTGAATATATATATATATATATATATACACACACACACACATATATATTTCAAGACAAGGTCTTGCTCTGTTGTGCAGACCGGAGGGCAGTGGCAAGAGTCATAGCTTGCTGCAGCCTTGAGCTCCTAGGTTCAAGCAGTTCTCTGGCCTCAGCTTCTCTCTCGAGTAGCTAGAAATACAGGCAAGGGTGCCTATCTAGTTTTTTTAAATTATTTTTTGCAGAGACAGGGTCTTACTACATTGTGCAGGCTGGTTTGGAACTCTTGGCCTCAAGTGATCCTCCCACCTCAGCCTCCCAAAGTGTTCAGATTACAGGTATGAGCCACTGCACCTGGTGGAATAATTATTTTTAAAATAATCAGGTTATACTGACATCCAAAGAGTGACAGTCCTTTATGAGAATAAATGGGACACAGAAATTCCCCTATGGCACAGTATAGGAGGAAGAAACCACTATTACAAAAGTAGGAAAGAAAAACCATGGATAAAATTGTAACAAATTTTCATGTGTTGAGTGTGGACTAGCCGGTCAGTTGGTAATCTCTGGGAGCCCCAGAAAAGGCCTGTTCATTCATCAACTTTTTTCCAGGAGTCTCTATCAAATGCTCACAAGATGGGGCAGAGACAGTGCCTGGAAGAATCCCCTCTCAATGGGACATGGACACTAAACCCCATCTTACATGAAGTAAAATCTGGAAGACAGTCGGGGTAGAGTAGGAAACTCTCCTGCCCCTGATCTCCAACAAAGGTACACTGCAGTGGAGGGAGGGCTAACAGCAAAAGCCGCATGCAGCTGAGTAAGGAATGGGAAAGCTGCTTGAGCCCAGGGTCTCAAACTGGCATTAATAAAAATAGAGGCCTGCCAACACTGGGAGAGTGGCTGGACACTTGCCCTCACTCAAGAGCTCCTTTCAAGACCCCTCATTCATATAAGGCAGACTATGGCTGTGTGGGGTGAGCAGGGTGTGTAGTGAGGTCAGGATTCTGAAGCATGATGAAAGCGCACCTCCCAAATGCAGGTGAGCAAGGCCTTCCTAAGCCTGAAGCTAAGTAGAGAGAACCAAGAGAACCATGAATGTCCACCAAATAACATGCAATAGCAATCCACTTCTTCAGGTAGAACAAGACCGTGAAAAAAAATTAAATAAATACACGCAGCTTAGGCCTGTAGGGCCTGCAGAGAGTTGAGAGGAGGACAGAAACACTGAAAAGAGCCCTGCAGTAATCCAAGCCTCACTCTAAGGAGCCACAATTGAGGAATTTGAAGACTGGCACACTGAGGGTTAACTACAGCAGCAGCCACAACAAACCCAGCTCAACCACTGATAAGGACTGAGGGCCTGACAGGAGAAGCAGTGTGCTCATTTCAGCTGTCAGTTGTACACACCTCCATGTTTACTACTCTTTTACATAAAATATCCAATATTCAATGAAATATATATTCAAATAATAAACTAGTCAACAAAACCTGATCCAGAAATGACTCATGTTAAAACTATCAGTCAGAAACTTTAAAATAACTATAAGTTATGTATTAAATGATTTAGTGAAGAAAGTGCACATGTATTAATATATGGGAAATTTTATCAGAGGTGACATCTCTAGAAAAGATTCAAATAGAAAATCCAATGTATATATAATGGAAAATTCTTTCCAGACTTATTAGCAAACTAGACAGAGTACAAAAAAGAATTAGTGAACTTGAAGATGGGCTGATAGAAATTATCCAAACTCAACCACAAAGGAAAATAGTAAGAAAAAAAGAACAGATTATCCCAAAGATGTGGGACTATCATATGGTCTTACATACACATATTTGGAGTATCAGACAAAATAAAGAAAGGGGAGGACAGGGCAGAAATAGTATCTGAAGAGATAAGCTTCAAAATTAACGAAAGAAAACAAACCATAGATTCACAAGTTCAGAGAATCTAAGCAGTATAAATACCAGGCATATCTCAGTCAAACTGCTGAAACCATACAGCGAGGGAAAACCTTGAAGGTAACCAGAGAAATAAAGAAACATTTCTAGCAGAGGCACAAAGATAAGAACTAGCACAATTTTTTTTTAATCAGAAATCATGCAAGCAGTAGACAATGGAATAACATCATGAAAGAATTGAAGGGGAAAAATCCATCAAGCCAGAATTCTGTTTCTAGTGAAAATACCTGTCTAAAATGAGGATAAAATGAAGATTTTTTTCAGACAAACAAAATCTAAGAGTAATTATTTGCCAGTAGTCCAGCATGACAAGAAATGTTAAAGGAGGTTCTCTAGGCAGAATGAATGTAGTATAAGATAGAAATTTCTATTTACACAAAGAAATAAAGGGTACAGGAGAATAAAAAGTGTGTATAAATATACATTTTTTCTTGATTTTAATATCTTTAAAAGATGATTGCCTGAAGTAAAAATAGGTACAGAAGCTTTTGTAAAATATAATTCTTTTGACTTATAAAGAATTCAAAAGAAGACGATAAAAGGGGAACAAATGTGAGAACAGTAGGACAAAGGACAAGAGTGAGGAAACCGAAATACATGATAGTGAGATGCTTACACAATACAGGGAGGACCATAATATTATTGAATCTGAATGGCAGTAAACTAAAGATGTGTAATGCAATAGTTAGAAAGGAGAATAACTAATAAATAACATAGTTTGGATATTTTTCGCCTCCAAAGCTCATGTTGAAATGCAATCCCCAGTGTTGGAGGTGGGACCTGGTGGGAGGTGTTTGGGTCATGCAGTGCATCCCTGTTGAAAGGCTTGATGCCATCCCCTTGGTAAGGAGTGAATTACTGCTCTATTAGTTCATGCAAGAGCTCGTTGCTACAAATGGCCTGGCACCTCCTCCCGTATTGTTCTTGCTCCTTCCCTCATCATGAGACATGCCTGCTCCCCTTTCACTTTATGCCATGAGTAAAGCTTCCTGAGGCCTCACCAGAAGCCAAGCAGATACTGGTACCATGCTTGTACAGCCTACAGAACGGTAAACTTAATAAATCTCTTTTCTTTGTAAATTATCATCCTCCAGTATTTCTTCAGAGCAACACAAAGCAGACAAATACATAAACCAATGGGGGAGATGACATAGAATTACAAAGAATTCAAAAGAAGACAATAAAAGGGGAACAAATGAACAGAGAACAAATAGAACAAGAGAACTAGTAGGATGGCAAAGTCAAATACAAGCATATCAACAAAGACATTAATGGTATAAAACTTCGCCAGGGGCAATGGCTCAACACCTGTAATCCCAGCACTTTGGGAGGCTGAGGCAGGCGGATCACCTGAGGATGAGAGTTCGAAACCAACCTGACCAACATGGAGAAACCCCATTTCTACTAAAAATACAAAAATTGGCCAGGCATGGTGGCACATGCCTGTAATCCCAGATACTCCGGAGGCTGAGGCAGGAGTATCTCTTGAATCTGGGAAGTGGAGGTTGCGATGAGCAGAGATCCTGCCATTGCACTCCAGCGTGGGCAACAAGAGCACGACTCCATTTCAAAAAAAAAAAAAAAAAAAATAGTATAAACACTTCAATTAAAGGCCAAGATTTTTAGATTGGATGAGAAAAAGCAAGACCCAATTATGTGCCACCTAAAAAATAACCACTTTAACATAAAGACAGACAAATTAAAAGAATGGAAAATACATGCCATGCAAATACTAATCAAAAGAAAACTGGAATGGCAATATTAATAGAATATTCCTTAGTGTTCTGAATAAGGAATATTACTGTTAATAAAGATAGGCATTTCATAATGACACAGGAATTAATTCATCCAGAAGACACGATAATTCTAAATGAATACACATCTTATTACAGAGTTCAAATACAGAAATAATAAGTGATGTGACAGTAATCTTGTCAATTGGTTTGATTTGTGCCGCCACTCAAATGCTGTGACAAAGTGACTGCCCATCACAATCACCACCTTCCTGCTTCCCCAAGTTAAGTGATAATGGTTTTTATGTAGCCATCAGAAGATCTACAACTAAATACAAATATTTTTACCTCCCAAGAAGAGAAAAATTTTCATAGCAACATGTGTCCCTAGATGTCTTTAAATAAGAACATTTTGAATGAAATTTAATGAGAGGAAGTGCCAAGAAGCTAGTAGCAACACAGAGAGAGCTGGAGGGGGAAAGGATAAAATTTCAAAAAAATCAGAAATTCAATCTACTTTTATGACATTGAGCTCTAAGAACATTTACTTATTAAGTAGGCTTAAATTTGTATCAAGAGACTTTAAAATGAAGGGATTAATCTGTTAAGCAAAATCGAATCCAGAGACATCACTTATCTGGTGGCTATCTTGTCTATGGAGACTTGTTCCTTAACTTCACACCTGTGTGGAGCTGAATGAAGTCAGAAGCTTTTCATAGGAATTCAGTCAACAGGGAAAAGTGCTTAAAATGAGGGAAGGACAAATAATGGTTAACAACAATTTCCTTCAGAAGAAAATGTCATTATTTATTAATAATATATGGTTTAGTCACAGATTTTTTTTGTTACAAATTACACTGCTCTAACTCACCGAGTTTTTCTTGTAACCAATATGATGGCTTTAATACTCATCTGAAATATTGTCGGTTTCAGATTAAACACTTGTATTAATTCATTCCCACACTGCTATAAAGAAATACCTGAGACTGAATAATTTATAAAGAAAAGAGGTTGAATTGACTCACAATTCCGCAGGCTGTCTAGGAAGTGTAGTAGCTTCTGCTTATGGGGAGGCCTCAGAAAGCTTCCAATCATGGCAGAAGGGGAAAGGAAAGCAGGCACGTCTTACATGGCTGGAGTAGAAGCAAGAGAGAGAGGCAGGAGGTGCTGCACACCTGGAAACAACCAGATCTCCTGAGAACTCTATCATGAGAACAGCACCAAAAAGGGAACTCTACCCCCATGATCCAATCACCTCCCACCAGGCCCCATCTCCAACATTGGTGATTACAATTCAACATGAGATTTGGGAAGGGAAACAGATCCAAACCATGTCAATGATCTCATATGGAACAAAACCTTAACATTCCACTTTAGGAGAATAAACCATGTGAGAATCGTTTATACAATGTTTTCTACTTTGAGTAGGAAGAATGAAGCATACGGTGTATGAAAATGAAATACTAAATTGGCATTTGAGTGGTTACTCATTCCAACAGTGTTATCCAAAATATTTGTATGCCTCCTCATCTCCCTTAATTTTATATACCTTACAATTTCACTTTAGTGCCAAACGTGAGATAGTTCTCTAAACTCAACCCTGTCTCAGTAACTTGATTTCCATGGTTTTAGGTAATTAAAATAAAAACTTTTGAGATTCACTAAGTGAAAATGTAACCAATGTTTCACACACAAAAGGCCAACAATAAGCCCATTTTAAGTAAAAACATCATGACCATCAATCAGCTAAGTTCCATGACAGCAGTATTTTGTTGCATTGCAGTTTCCACCCAGCTACTAGAGTGAAGCCTGACACATAACAGACACTCCACAAATATTGTTAAAAGAGAGAATATGAGAGACCCTGCAACATAGAAAAATAAATATCCATGAACTCACTGAGCCAAGAACCATCTGAATGCATACTGTGATGACAGTAATAGAAGTGTGAAACATGTATACAAAAATCAAGAATAAAAAAAATAAAGATGGGGCTTCATACAGAAATATTCAGGGGAGCCTAGAATGTTAAAGAAAAACATTGTGTGGATTAATTTGACATATTGGTTGGATGGGCAAAGAGTATTTAAATACAAGACATTTCTCAGGGAAAAGGTAATAATAAATTAAACTTCTTCTAGAGCTTCTTCTAAAACTATAGTCCAGGCTTTCTAGTACAGTAAATTCTACTTTTAAGTCAATCGCTCCAAAGAAAATAAAATTAGTAAACTAAATAAATGAAATAAGTAGAAAAGAATCTTCCTCATGTGTGTTGATATCTACAACCCACATTTTATTTACATAATGAAGTATTTAGCCAGATTTGTGTCCACTTCAGAGTAATGGGCTCAATATAATTTCACCCTAGGGTTTTACTCAGAAACAGATCTCACAAGTCAACTTAACAGCAATGAAAAACAGTAGGAAAAAAACCCTTACATCACTCATCATGTCATTCCCAAACTGTGTATCTCACACTCTCAGATCCACCATTTCTCACAATGCATTCATGCTTTGCTATAGACTGAACTGAGATCCAAATTCATATGCTGAATCCCTAACTTTTCCAATGTAATGGTGTTTGAAGAAGGGGCTTTGGAAGGTAATTAGGTTTAGATAAAGTCATGAAGGTGGAGCCCTCACAATGGGATTAGTGCTCCTAAAAAAAAGAGACAACAGGGCCGGGCGCAGTGGCTTACATCTGTAATCCCAGCACTTTGGGAGGCCAAGGCAGGAAGATCACAAGGTCAGGAGACCGAGACCATCCTGGCCAACATGGTGAAATCCTGTCTCTACTAAAAATAGAAAAAAATTAGCTGGGAGTGGTGGTGCACCTGTAGTTCCAGCAACTCGGGAGGCTGAGGCAGGAGAATCGCTTGAACCCAGGAGGTGGAGGTTGCAGTGAGCCGAGAGCTAAGATCGCGCCAGTGCACTCCAGCCTGGGCAACAGAAGGAAAC
>NW_016107860.1:541688-544757 GCF_001604975.1 Cebus imitator
CTCTCTCTCTCTCAGAAGGAAGCCATCTGCAAACCAGGAAAAGAGCCCTCCTAGGGGAATCAAATGGACCAACACCTTGATCTTAGACTTCCCTGATGCCTGAACTGTGAGAAACAAGTTCCTGCTGCTTTAGGTTCCCAGTTTATGGTATTTACTATGGCAGCCCAAGCTGACTAAGCCATGCTTTCAGGAACTAATAGGAATAATAATACCACAGAGATAACAATGCTAGTCTCACTGTTGAATGGTTAGCCCTGTTTGAATAAGCACTGTCACATTTAGTCCTCAAAACCTCTCTCAGAAAAGGTATTATTGTCATTGTCATCTTACAAATGAAGAAACTGAGGCTTCAAGAAGCTTAAAAAGGATACCCAAGAAATATTAGAGTCATGACTTAAACCAGGGCTCGCTGACTGTACAGTCAGAGATCTTAAGTCCTAGACTGTATCACTCTTCAGACTTTTCACTAAGCTCAATTAATTCACCTCCAGACACACACAAAAAAAAATTCCAAAATTTTCATGAATACATTGACATTTACATGCAAAATTATGAATGCTTTTTTTCAAACAAAGGAAGGTGCCCTCCTTACCCACAAATGTGACAACCTTGAGAATCTCTATCCCACTTTCAACAGTGATACCTATTGCAATCTAATTAGCCCACTCTCTGAAATTGCTAGTGTTTGGGGATAAACATGAAAACCTCCAAAGTCCACCACCTGACTCCTCACCTAAACTAACTCCTAGCCAAGACTCTGAACTCCAATCTGCCTAATGTATGGCCTAATGATTAAAGTACATGTTCCAGACACAGCCAAAAATGCTACTACTTACTCGCTTTGGAACCTCAGTTAGTGTTTTAATCTTGGGTCCTCAGTCACCTTATATGTAAAATGAGATCTGTGCTATCTGTCCCAAAGCAGCATTCTGCTGGTTACATAAGAAAAGATACTTAAGTGCCTCGAATATCCCCCTGGCACTTAGGAAGCTCTACCACATGTTTGTTCAAGAAATATTAATCATATTGGTCACATAACCCTGTTGCATGCTCTTCCTGCATGCTTTTTTATGGCAGTCATCATAATTGTAATCAAGTATTCATGTACCCATTAATGTGATGTCTGTCTCTCCACTAGATTATGAACTCTTCAACAATAGGAACCACACCAGTTTGGTTCTCAGCTATATCCTTAACACTGGAAGAGTGTGTCATGCACAAAATAAATATATGCCGAATGGATGGATGAGGGAAGAATGAGTGAATGAGTGTTCCCACTTATGCAGAGATGCCGAATGTTAGGGCTAAAAGTTTCTTAAGAGTTGTGGGGGAGGATCCAAGATGGCCATTTAGGAACAGCTCAGGATTGCAGCTCCCAGTGAAAGCACAGAGGGTGAGTGGATGCCGCATTTTTATTGCCCACAGATTAGGAAACTCCCAGGCAGAGGAGCTCCACAGGTCACCAGCTCAGCTGTTTCGGCCAGCGCGGCTGTGCCCGCCGGTGCTGAGCTTTGCCCCGCACGGCTGCTTTGTCGGCGCCCCGGAGCAGCAGTTCTCCATACAAAATACACCAGTCCAGGTGCCCTTTTGGCTGGCGATTGGAGCCACGGGAAATCGCCCACTCTGAGCAGGGAACCAGGACAGTAGATTCCAGGGCAAAAAAAATAAAAAAAAAGCACCACAAACCTCAGTGCCACTGTTTAAGCCAGCACAGTGAGTGGCCACAGGGGAAAACAAACAGACCCCTGCGCCTCTTAAACAGGCAACTGGAACACCAACTTTAAAAAGGCTCTCAGGCAGGGAGCCAGGTGATCAGGCTCTGCTGGTCCCACCCCCACAAAAGAACAGCAATCAGAAACTCTGGATTGAGAGTTTCACTGCAAGTGCAGCTGAACGAAGGACGGTCCAGCTCTGTGGGGGAGGGGCATCCGCCATTACCGAAGCAGCCCGCCACAACAGAGGTAGTTGGCCAATGCTGTGGCAGCCCGCCATTGCCAAGGCAACCCGCCATTGCTGAGGCAGCCCGCCGTTGCCAAGGCAACCCGCCACAGCAGAGAGACTCCGCCTCAACAGAGGCGGGCCACCATCGCCAAAGCAGTTCTAACTACACCCATATAAACAGGACTGCAGGGAAGTTCACTCGGCAGCTGGGCGGAGCCCACAGCAGCTCAGCAAAGCCTCTACAGGCAGACAGTGACTGGCCTGCCTCCTTGCTGGGCAGGGCAGGTCTGAAGGAAAAAAAAAAGAAGGCAGCAGCATAACGGAAACTCATAAATAAAGCCCTAAATCTCTGGGACAGAGCACCTGGGAACAAAAAGCAGTGTATGAGTTCTGCTGCAGCAGACCTAAACGTACCTGCCCAGCAGTTCTGAATGAACAATAGAGCTCACAGCTCAGCATTAGAGCTCCTATAAAGAAGACACCATCTCCTCAAGCAGCTCCCTGACCACTATATATACAAAGAGACACCTCATAAAGGAGAGATCAGATTGACACTAGGCGGGTATCCTTCTGGGACAAAGATAGCAGCAGAAGAAAACTGGTAACAACCCTTACTGTTCAGCAGCTGAAGTAGGTGATCCCAGGCAAGCAGGGCCTGCAGTGAACCTCAGTAGACCTACAGCAGAGGGGCCAGACTGTCAGAAGGAAAACCAAGAAACAGAAATAACCTCATCATCAACAAACTGAACATCAATCTGAAAGATTTGAGACCCAATCTGAAAGCCAGCAACAACAAAGTCGACAGGTGGATAAATCCTTAAAGATGGGAAGAAACCAGTGCAAAAAAGGATGAAAACACCCAAAACCAGAATATCTATACTCCTACAAGGGATCACAACTCCTCATCAGCAAGGGAACAAAGTTGGAGGGAGAACGGAATGTGATGAAATGACAGAATCAGACTTCAGAAGGTGGGTAGTAAGAAACTTCTGTGAACTTAAATAACATGTTCTAACCAAATGCAAAGAAACTAAGAACCTTGAAAAAAGATTTGACGAAATGCTAACGAGAATGGACAAAATAGAAAGGAATATAAGTGAATTGATGGAGCTGAAAAACGCAACACGA